>NC_086330.1:377922980-378222980 GCF_032445375.1 Bacillus rossius redtenbacheri
AACTACATCCGATATTGGTAAATTTGTAGTTCATTACCAATATAATAACTTCCATATTTTTTTATATTGAATACTGCGCCGAATTGATCAGGTTTTCACTATTTTGGGGTTGAAATTTCGTAATTTTATGTAGGCTATGTGTTAACCTAGTGAATGGGCAACATATGTTTCAAAACTTTATCTGAATTCGAGCAGCATTAAAGTCTTCATTAACAAACATCCAACATCCAAACCTTCACATGTGTATATTTAAATGTTCATTATATATATATATATATATATATATAACCAAGCCTATTCCGAGTGCTTGTTGGTCGATAACAAGGTCACGTGCTGTGGCGGGTTACACCTAAACAAAGTCTTGAGGGCGTGCCTCCCATTTCAGGTCATGATTAGAGACCGGAAAAATTCGCGAATTCATTTCGCGACAGGCTAAAATACAAATAGTTATACCTAAGTGCTGCCTCTGCTATTGGCTCACAACTCACCTGGATGACTCTGGGCCAATGATAAACACCCGACCAAAGCTTTATCGAATCACAGGCTGCTACGCTGGGACGTCTCACAAGACAGCAGCCAATGAGTGGGTGACATTTGACCGAGTGCACGTAGAACTATGGAGTTCATCCCAGAAGTCATTGAACCCGCGAATTTTTCCGGTCCCTAGTCATGATTTTATATTTACAGTAATTACAGATACACTTGTAGAGTTTTTCAAAATTGTTTAACTTTCACGAAATGAAAATATATACAGCGCATACTTTTTGCATAATTAACTGCCAAAATTACATTTTTAACGTTTTTGGGTTGTACAAATAAGGAGAATTTCATTTATTGCAGAACTGAAACTTTTTAGGTTTAACTGCAGTGCCACTGGCTACTTCAAGAAATGGTTTGAATTTCTTTCAGAAAATATTAATTAATTTTACCTGGCATTTCAAAATTCTCAAATTTGTTACGATTTTTTCAGCCAAGAAACATGAAATGTTTTTTTTATATATAGAAATGCAAACCATATCATGAAGTAGCCAGTGGCATTGCGATTAAACCTAAAAAGTTTCAGTTCTGTAATAAATTAAATTCTCTTTATTTGTACAACCCAAAAAACGTTAAAAATGTAATTTTGGCAGCTAATCATGCAAAAAGTATGCGCTGTATATATTTTTAATTTCGTGAAAGTGAAACAATGGAAAAAGTCTATAATTTGATCAGTGATTAATATCTTTATATATATATATAATTCTTGTGTGCGTGTGTATGTCACTGAACTCCTCCTAGACGGCTGGACCGATTTTGATGAAATTTTGTGTGTGAGTTCACGGGGATTCGAGGATGGTTTAGATTCACAATTGGATATTTTATCTCGATTCTGAGTTAAGAAAAACTAAAAAAATACGCTTTAAAAGCAAAAATTGCAACGCATTATTAGAAGCCATTAAGTTTTGCTATTGTAAGGAACTAAGTAGAGAGTAAGAAAAAAATAAAGATCCTGACAGTTTATAGTGTCGCCATATTTGTTTCAATTTTCAATACCCTTTTTGTATATTACAATTTAAATTGCAGAAAAAAATCATGTTTCATAGCCACACAAATAGTGTGGATGGTTTAGATTCACAATTGGATATTTTATCTCGATTCTGAGTTAAGAATAACTAAAAAAAACACGCTTTAAAAGCAAAAATTGCAACGAATTATTATAAGCCATTAAGTTTTGCTATTGTAAGGAACTAAGTAGAGAGTAAGAAAAAAATAAAGATCCTGACAGTTTATAGTGTCGCCATATTTGTTTCAATTTTCAATACCCTTTTTGTATATTACAATTTAAATTGCAGAAACAAATCATGTTTCATAGCCACACAAATAGTGTGGATGGTTTAGATTCACAATTGGATATTTTATCTCGATTCTGAGTTAAGAATAACTAAAAAAAAACACGCTTTAAAAGCAAAAATTGCAACGAATTATTATAAGCCATTAAGTTTTGCTATTGTAAGGAACTAAGTAGAGAGTAAGAAAAAAATAAAGATCCTGACAGTTTATAGTGTCGCCATATTTGTTTCAATTTTCAATACCCTTTTTGTATATTACAATTTAAATTGCAGAAAAAAATCATGTTTCATAGCCACACAAATAGTGTGGATGGTTTAGATTCACAATTGGATATTTTATCTCGATTCTGAGTTAAGAATAACTAAAAAAAACACGCTTTAAAAGCAAAAATTGCAACGAATTATTATAAGCCATTAAGTTTTGCTATTGTAAGGAACTAAGTAGAGAGTAAGAAAAAAATAAAGATCCTGACAGTTTATAGTGTCGCCATATTTGTTTCAATTTTCAATACCCTTTTTGTATATTACAATTTAAATTGCAGAAACAAATCATGTTTCATAGCCACACAAATAGTGAGTGTGTGTCATTTCTCTATGTCCACGAGGTCTCGCCGCGTCAATTTTCTCCTTGGAGTGAACCCGTCCGCTTAATTAAATAAACAGCTTGTATCGTTGAATGATTTCATGATTTATTTAATGAAAATATGCTCTCATAAAAAAATTAGTTAGATAGACATTCAATAGGTGTCTTTCTCTCACTCTCTCTCTCTGAAATGTATGTAGCTTGCTCGCGGGTCAGTAATACAGATAATCTTTACATTCTAGCTCAAGACGGAAAAAAACAGAAAATGTGGTTTACAAAGACATTTTATGAAGTGTCTTCCCGTCATTACATTTGAAAGTAGAAGCATATTTACTCAAAATTTAGGTAGTAACATATTTTTATTGCAAAGACTGAAATAGAGGTGAGAAAAATTATCATTTGTGAACATAAGAAAATTACTACAACTGTATCAACTGTTATGTTATAATGTTTAAATTTCTAAATGGTGCAAGATAATACAAAATTCCATGCGGAAAAAGTCGTGGGCAGCAGATACGTATAGGTGTGGGGCTATGCATGCTGATTTTTCATATACTGCATGGATGCGAACATGTAAGAATAATCTATCTATCTTACTATAATAAAACAGTACTTTTTCTGTCTCTCTGTTTGTACGCGATTTTGATGAAATTTTGTGTGTGAGTTCACGGGGATTCGAGGATGGTTTAGATTTACAATTGGATATTTTATCTCGATTCTGAGTTAAGAAAAACTAAAAAAAACACGCTTTAAAAGCAAAAAAAACTAAGCATTGTTGATAATTAGCCTCCATGGCAACGGGCTTTTGCATTGTTGTTGCCTTCTGCGTAACCATGGGAAAGGTTTTTGGTAACGGCAGTGGCGTGCCCAAGAGGAGGGGTATGTATAATGAGAAGATACAAAATGTCCAGCGTAGAAATACTTACCGCCATATCCATATCTCACAAAAAGTACATTTGGGCAGGACAATGTCTGTCGGGTCCGCTAGAAAGATATATAGAGAGATAGAGATATAAATAGAAAGATAGAGAGAGTTATAGAGATATACATAGAGAGATAGAGAATTAGAGAGATAAAGAGAGATGGTTAGTATACGTTTAAAAAATTACAAAAAAAATTGATTGAGGCATTGCAACGCATGCCGGGCATTATCTAGTATAAATATAAAATCATGACCTGAAGTGGGAGGCAACCCCTTAAATTCTTGCCACATGCGCGTGTTCATTTCTGTCTGATATGTCCGATATGTCTGATCCGTCTGATCTGTCTGATGTGTCTGATGTGTCTGACAGTGTTGTCCGCCCATTCTGCCTGATGCGTCTCCTGTTGCAGCCTGCCACATTCACTTGTCTGATGTATTTGGTTCACGTGGCCATACATAGAGGGCAGCTAAGTATACTGCCATGTATGGTCTTCAAACATTAGCTGTAGGCCTATACAAAACAGAGATTAATGGATGTGTGCATTAACTAATATCCGGCTATGAGTTTAACATACATTTTTTGTTAAAGACTGTTATTTTCATACCTACACATTTTCTTAATTCTTTTTATTTAAATTGAAATTTTCGGGTACTTCATTTTCAAATTAAAAACACTTAACGGCTAACAAATACAGCGAATTGGTGCCCACGACAATTATTATTTCCGCACTACTTTACAGTTTTTTTGCACTCATAGTCATATCTAGGGGCAGGCATATTTCACGAAAAGATCTAAACGCCCATTAGACTGAAACAAGGTCTACCCGCACCTGTAGTTTCTTTCTTGTGATTGGCGGCCGTCTGCGAGAGACGTCGTTGCCTTATTTGACCGAGCCATTCAGGACACGTTTGCTTTCACGTTGAATTGTTGTGATTGGTGTTGTTACAATCGATATTATGTATCTGGGAGAAACTCGCGCAATCACGAAACACAGACGATGCTACAGTGTTTTAACTTTCAGCTAGTCTCGAAATCTTTTCGCGAAATCTGCATGCTCCTAGTCATATCACAGCGCTTCTCATTTCAGAGACCCGCAAAATTCGCGGATTCATTGACCTCTAGGATAGACTCCACAGTCCTTAAAATACTCGCGGAAATGACACCTGTTCATTGGCTACTGACGCGCGAGACGTCTTAACTAGGCCGTCCGTAATTCGGCACTTTCTAGGTTCAGTGTTTCCCATTGGCTCACAGTTGCCCGGATAAAATGTGGGCCAATCGCAGAAGCGGTACGAAGGTATAGTTGTTTTGATTCTAGCCTATCGCGAAATGAATCCGCGAATTTTGCACGTCTCTACGTCATTGTTGATGACGTCAGATGCAGATGGCGCTGCACCAGCACCGGGTCACGCGGAACCAATCAAAGTGCAGGGTCTGTCTCTCGCGCGGCCGTCGAATGGGACCGGGCGAGCGGCCACCATCTTGGACGGGAGACCGCCGTCACCAGCAGCTGCACCGCGGGGGAAAGGAGCAACGGTGGAGGGGGGGAGGCTTTTGTCTCCCCCCAGGAGTAGGGGGGCGAGGAAGGGGGGACGCCGGAGGCGGTTCCAACCCAGACCCTGCCCCCTTTGACGCGGCGGGATCTGCAGGAGGGATAAAGGGGGGAGGGGGGAGTTAATATTGTAATGTCGTGAATCTGGCCGGTAGCTTTCCCCCCCCCCCCCTCCCCAACACCAAGCTCCCGCGTACAGGCTCCACCCATCCTATTTCCAGATGTGGTGGGGGGGAGTAAAAAAAAAAAGAAAGGGGACCGAATGTCCCCCCTCCCTCCCCCCTCCACAATCAAGCACTGCACGCTCGGCTGGTTAATTCCTTCACTACTCTCCCCTCCCATTGCCGCTTCTTCACCGGAGTCCCGTCAATTCTGGAGCGCGCGAGGGAGGGGGTTACTATTTTTTTTATTTTGATCACTCTCCTCCCCCCCCCTCCTTTTTTTTTTGTTACCGTTCCTAATCTGATCCCGTCATCTGCTCGCCCGTCACGAGCCCCCCCCCCCCCCTAACACCACCACCACTCAATTCAAACTGCGGCCACCGGGTGCCCCGGAAAGTTGCTGCGCGCCAAGCGATGTCGTCTGGAGTCGTGGCAACTCCGCGCATTCGTTCAGGCCCAGCGCACACGGAGCAACCGTTTTATTTTTGTGACAACAGTTGCAACAAACGTGCAATGGGAGTGCATGACTTTATGTAAGCTTTTGGACATTCGCCATTGCTAAGCACATGTATGTCTGTAGAAGAAAACTACAAAAAACCAAAAGACAAAGGCACAAAATAAGAAAAAAAAATTGCTGTGGTCAACAGGATATATACCTACACCACATAATATTAAATATGTTGACCATATTCCTGTTATGGAATATTATGTAATATATAGGTATATACTGTTGACAAAAGCAATTTTTTTTGCCTATTTTGGTTTTTTTGTAGTTTTCTTCTACAGACATACATGAGTTTAGCGATGGCGTATGTCCAAAAGCTTACATCAAGTTAGTTGCAAAAACGGTTGAGCTCGCAACTGTTTTGTGACCTTGGAATCGCATGGGGGGCGGGGAACCGCACACGAGGCGATCGGTTTTGAGACCAGTCTCAAACCAGTTGCATGCAACCGTGGATCCGTGGTCGCAGTCGTGTTGGAACTGGAGTGAAAACCTTAGCACGGTCGCTCTGGGTTCGTGATTGGACCGCTGTTATCTGGACACGCCCCTCTGCAACCATGAGCCAACGATGTCCAGTAGGGACGATTAACAATGGTTAGAGACCGGAAATATTCGCGTATTTATTTCACGATATGCTGGAATCAAAACAACTGTACCTTTATATTGCCTCTGCGATTGGCTTACAGTTTATCTGAAGGACTTTGAGCCAATGGAAAACCTTCAACCAAAAAAGTATCGAATCGCAAGCGTCCCAGTTGACACGTGTCACGAGTCAGTAGCCAATGAGCAGGTGGCATTTGCCTGAGTATGTAGAGGTCATCGAAAGCGCGAATTTTTCCAGTCTCTAACAATGGTACAGATCATCAGTAAAAGGGAAAGCATACATGGGTTGAGCAAGTGTATGACTTATAATTCTACCCTGAAGCCACATATATCCGCGAAATTTTCGGGTCAATAGTAGGGACCGGAAAAATTCGCGGGTTCAATGACCTCCAGGATGAACTCCATAGTCCTACGTACACTCGGTCAAATGCCACCCGCTCATTGGCTGCTGTCTTGTGAGACGTCCCAACGTAGTAGCCTGTGATTCGATAAAGCTTTGGTCGGGTGTTTCTCATTGGCCCAGCGTCATCCAGGTGAGTAGTGAGCCAATAGCAGAGGCAGCACTGAGGTGTAAATATTTGTATTTTAGCCTGTCGCGAAATGATTTCACGAATTTTTCCGGTCTCTAATCTATAGTCATCTTGTAGGGACATGTAGGCTATTTTTCGCTAAAAAAATTGCTCTCTCATTAGATTGCAAGAAGATATGCCTGAGCTAGCGATTGTTCCTTTGTGATTGGCGACTGTTTGCGAGAGAAGCCATTGCCTTATTTGGCCGGGCCATTCAAGACTCGTTTGCTTCCTAAGTGGTGTGCTGACAATATAAATGACCCTGTAATAAACCTAGCCAACCATCTAACACAGACAATGATGCAAAGTTTTAACACTCAGCTGGTGTGAACATATTTTGGGGAATAATGCATGGCCCTAGTGCCTAGTCATAAGTAGGGACCGGAAAAATTCGCGGTTTCAATGGTTTCAGGATAGACTGCACATTCTCCTGTACACTCGGGCAAATAACGCCTGTTCATTGGCTGCTAACTTGTGAGTCGTCTCAGCTGGTTTGTCTGTGATTCGATCCTACTTTGGTTGAGGGTTTATAATTGGTTGAGATTCGTATAGATGAACAGTAAGCCAATAGCATAATCATCTAAAAGATATATGTATTTGACTTCTGGCCTATCGCCGAATGAATCCGCAAATTTTTCCGGTCTCTCGTCATAAGCACTAAAGAGCCTGACAAAAATACTCGCTTTTTTTTCTGGCAGCAGAATCAAGACGCTACATAGTTGTGCTCGATTAAGTCAGGGCTTTAAGGTCCATTGGCTGCTGACATAAGAACGCCTTAACGGCTTAGCTCGTGACTCGATACATCTTCGGTTGAAGATAAATATCCTTATATAAACTGTATGAGTACAGCGACTTGAATAATTCTAATATTCATTGGCCTCTTAGAATATACTCCACCCTTCTATGTATAAGATTCAGGCAAATTCTAACCTACTCATTGGCTGCTGACTTGCGAGAGTATCGGAAGAATGGTAACCAGTCGTTCGATACTGTTTAGGTTGAGAATTTTTTTTGGCCCAGAGTTCTCCAGGTAAATTACGAGCCAATAATTGCAGCAGAAAACTGATATAAGTATTTTGAATTTTTAAGCTATCAAGAAATGAATACGTGAATTTTTTCTCTCTATGTGTATGGGTTGATCACGGAAGCCAGCCAAATACATCAGTCTATCCGGAATGAAACCGCAAATTTTTCCGGCGTCTAAAAATTGAGCAAAACATTAACACGGTGTTTATAAGTCTAAAATAAACAGTCTAATGGTCCCACAAAATACTACTTTATTTTTAAAGTTTAATAGGCCTACCTTTTCAGCATCATGTAACAGAAAAATGAACCATTAAAAAAAATTGCTGCTTTGCGCTTGGCTTTACTATCGCTAAAATTTACTTCAAACAAATAGGCCTAAGTTAAATTAGTGTTTGCAAAAGACAGCAATTTTTCCGTGCGCAATTAACATTAACATTTAAAATAAAATTCTTAAAAATTGTTTTTCTTTTCGTGATTAATACGAATAATGTCGATTACTTTGCGTATAGTTTAGTGCCTTTCTGCAAAGTTTGGCACACTTGATATTTCTTTGCTAATGAATTTAACATCTTTAAAATATTTGCTTTTGTTCCCTAATTAATTTTACTATTGTTTTTAAATTTCATTACATAATTCGTTATTTTGTTAGAATTAAATTTAAACCACGGTTAAATTTTTAAAGTTACACTGCAAATAAGACAGTTTGGTTTGGACTACAGAGACGAGTGAAGTATCTTCTTCGACTAGCGAGTGGTTGTGGTTTCGTTTCACGCCACTGCCGTGTGGGGCGCTTCTGCAACTCCGCCCAAGTGAAGGCGTAACTGCACATACTGCACGTGCCAGGTCAGATATCTGCGTCGTGGCGAAAGTCAACGAACAGTTTAACAGCTCAATAATGTGTAGAGACTGAAAAAATTCGTGGTTTCATTCGGCGATAGGCTAGAAGACAAATACATATATCTTGTAGATGATTTTGCTATTGGCTTTCTGTTCATCTGTACGAATCTCAACCAATTATAAACCCTCAACCAAAGAAGGATCGAATCACAGACAAACCAACTGAGACGACTCACAAGTCAGTAGCCAATGAACTGGCGTTATTTGCCTGAGTGTACAAGCGAATGTGCAGTCTATCCTGAATGCCATTGAAACCGCGAATTTTTCCGGTCTCTAATAATATGGCGCCAAGTAACTTAACGCGAAGCAACTGCAGCTGTTGAATTTAATCAGTCAGTTGGGAAAATGGCTTTTTTTCACGTGCCCGGTGAAAATACCCTGTACCTATTTGGTTTGATCTTTTTTTTTTCAAATTATTTACATTTGTTCATTTATTATTGTGACTCGTTAAAATTACTCACTGGTAGAGACCCGGAAATTTCGCGGATTCTTCTGGCTTCAGGATAGAATTCAAAGTTATAGATGTGCTCGTACCCATGTTTACTGTCCCATTGGTTGATTTCTTAGCGAGAACATTTTTATCCTTGTTATTTGGCACTACCTGATTCACTCACTTTTCTCCTAGATGGACATCGTTGGCTCACGGTCGTAGAGGGGCGTGTCCAAACAACTGACGTCCAATCATGGACACAGTGCGAGAGTGTGAAGGTTTGCATTCTAGCTTGCGACTAAATGAATGCGCGAAATTTCCGCCTCTCTTCGTCACTGGTTAAACCACAGAACTTCAGACGGACATCTCAGGCCCAAAGAAATTCAGGACATCTTTTGGTCGTAAGATGCAGAAGACTTTGGGGGATACCCAAAGAGACAGTGTTTCGCCCAATTGCGAAACTGCCAAATTTATTTTTAAGTCAGTGGGCGTCGAAACATCGTACAGGCGAGTCGGTACAGTCTTTATTTTGTTTAGCCCTTGGAAGCTTGTGGTGCTTAAATTATTTTGGGATTTGAACATAAACTCTGAAATTTCCAGACCTAATCATGATACCCACCTGGGGTTTTTCACGTTAGCTGAGACAGGCCTCTTAGAGGCGACTGGATTTTACGAGGTTTTCGGAAAAAAAAAAAAAGTGTACATGAGTTTTCCCCGCTCACAGTTAGGCCAAAGCTACCACAGTCACTTCTGACTAAACCAAATGTTGGTGGAACTAATGCCTATATGATGGGGACAATTTCAGCCCTTACCTCTACACGTTATACGCCGAACGTTGTTGAGTAAAAAAATTAATTCGTTGCTTGCGGGGTTGATTTTAAAAGCGAATTTCATGACTGAACGCACACGCTGAAAGGGACGCCTTAAATCTTTATTATGCCACTACAATTTTTTTTTTTCAGCGACAGAAACGCTGAGTCAGAACGTAAAAAAATAAAAAAAGCAACACACACCTCAAAACATTCTCATTAAAGTTTTTAAAACACGGCAATTTTATTCTCATGCGGCACAAAATCAAACCAAATATTTTCATTTCAAAAGTGTTTACAATCCTGCCAGCGACAAATAAAATCAAAACCGCTAAAGGTATTAAAGAAAAAAGGATGTTTGGGAGGGGGTAGAGATATCCTTTTTTTTCTGTCATGATTCCACCACACAACGCTTCAAACATGCACTTTTGTAGAATGCCAGTTATAAAAATATACGTTGGAGTCCTTTTCCCTCCTCCTTTTTTTTAACAGTTTTTCCACCCACGGATCTTTGTCTCTTCCGGCGTATCAGCCGCGACGCAAGCCCCGGGCATACCACATAAATATTGAAGCGAAAAAAAAAAAAATTATTTCGACCTCCCTGCGATATATGTCTGGTAAGGGTGGGTGGTTGGTAAGGCGGTTGAAAGGTTGGGAAAAGCGGACTATGGAGGCCGGGTTCATAAACAACGTAAGAAACGCAAGACGCAACGTGTTCAGCAACCACTTTAGAGTACCGGTTTATGTGCTACACAACGAGCAAGAGCGCAACGCAATTATTGTTCATTTTCTAATCATCTTGCGTTTTTTGGCTTGCGTGTTCGAGGGCTATATTTGAAGAGAAATGGTCTGGCACTTGAAATTTCACACAGTGAAAGAAATTTTTTTTAAAAAATAAAATTTTAAAATTTAGCTTTGGTTTTCGTGATTAATATGAATATCCAAAAGTATCCCGGAGTAAAAATATGTTTTCTACTGGTTTACATTATCAAGTTATACGTAAAGACAGGAAAAATTCGCGCATTAATTTCGCGAAATTCTAAAATGCAAAAAATGGTATCTTTATGCAACTTCTGCTATTGGATCACTGTTAACCTGGAGGACTGTGGGCCAATTATAGACCCTCAGTCAGAGCAGTGTCGAATCACGAGTCTCCCAGTTCAGGCGCCTCACGAGTCAGTAGCCAATGAACAGGCGACGTTTGTCCGAGTATGCACAGGGTCGTGGAGTCTATCCTGGAGGTCATTGAACCCGCGAATTTTTACAGTCCCTAGTTATACGGTTGAAGACGTCTTACTTGCGTGCTTTGTAAATGACTGCGACTTTCTTGCACTGTTTGTGTCGTTGCGTTACTGGCATGGTTTATAATCCCAGCCTACACGTTGGAGACGGTATAATACCTATCCCCCCGCCCCCTCAACGGTCCAAGATGGCTGCCGTGACCGGTGGGGCTGCCTACCCTGAAGCCGCCAGGGGCAAGACACGGTCGCCGCACGGAAGCATTGAAACGCACCAACCCGCGAAAAGCCATTCCTGTTTCCCCCGTGCGTGCACGACTGCGCGCGCGCAAAGGAGAAAAAAAAAAAGGAGCCGCACTCTGATTTCGGCTCGCAACAAAAAAAACCGTTGCTGACTGAAATTTTTTTCTGCCAAATTACCCTTCAATATCTATAGTGTGTATTCTTTTAACGTGTTCATGTAGAAGCCGGAGAAAATTCCCCAATTCCTTTCGCGATAGGCCAAAATGCAAATACATTTACATTTAAGCTCCTTTTTGCTTCTTTTGGCTCACTTTTCAATCAGGGAGACTCTGGGCCAATGAGAAATCATCAACCGAAGAAGTATTGACTCACAGGCAAACCAGTTGAGACGACTTAATATGAACTGGAGATATTTTTTCGAGTGTACACAGGACTGTGTAGTCTATCCTAAAGGTCATCGAACCCGCGATTTTTTTCCCTTCTCTACTTTTATGTTATTGGAAAAAAAGTTTTCTTTTACACGACATAGTGAATTTAGGGCGAATTGCACACTCCAGTGCTGTGAAAGAATTCTTCATTGCTGGAACTAGGCATGGCGCTGTGGAGAGAGTTGGACACTCGCATTTCAGAGGTCTCGAGTTCGACCATGCGTATCACGTTTCCCCGGAATCACTCCAAACAAATGGTTCGCTACTATAGGCCTTTCCTAACAGCCCTTGTCAGCGATTTTGTTTCATCACATACTTATATCTATATTTAGGGACCGGAAAAATTCGCGGTTTCAATAGCCTTCAGGATATACTGCACATTCCCCTGTACAATCGGGCAAATAACGACAGTTCATTGGCTGCTGACTTGTGAGTCGTCTCAGATGGTTTGTCTGTGATTCGATCCTTCTTTGGTTGAGGGTTTATAATTGGTTGAGATTCGTACAGATGAACAGTAAGCCAATAGCAAAATCATCTAAAAGGTATATGCATTTGACTTCTAGCCTATCGCCGAATGAATCCGCGAATTTTTTCCCGTCTCTAGTTATATTTCATATTTATTTTGTTTCAGCGATTATGGATCACGTTTTCCGGATGATCTCCACGGCAACAAATACTGCACTGCTGATGCTTCATTAACGTTGAGATCTTCCCGTAATTATTATTGGTTAAATAAATACATTTTCCAAGGCCTTTAAAAAAAATATTGCTTGTTTGGTAAATATTCTCATTTATCGTAGTCCTAATATTTTTTTTATAATTTGTATCAGTTTTTGAAGTTATACTTCTTCAGGCGCGTAATGAAAACATGATGAGAGTGAATTTTTACGATGCGCTCGCTATGTTTAACACAAATTGAGAGGATGAAAATAGGCTACAAACAAATAAAAATTATGTATGTGCTTTCAAGTCATATAGGTAGGGACAGGAAAAATTCTCGGGTTCAATGACCTCCAGGATGAACTCCATAGTTCTACGTACACTCGGTCAAATGCCACCCACTCATTGGCTTCTGTCTTGTGAGACGTCCCAACGTAGCAGCCTGTGATTCGATAAAGCTTTGGTCGGGTGTTTCTCATTAGCCCAGAGTCATCCAGGTGAGTTGTGAGCCAATTTCAGAGGCAGCACTGAGGTGTAACTATTTGTATTTTAGCCTGTCGCGAAATTAATTCGCGAATTTTTCCGATCTCGACATATAGGCCTACTTTAGTGATTGATTTATTGGTAGAGACCGGAAAAATTCGCGGATTCATTTCGTGATAGGCTAAAATTCAAACTTGTGAACAATTCTGCTGGTTCTGCTATTGGCTCGCAGTTTAACTGAAGCTCTCTGGGTCAATGACAGACTATTTACCAAAAAAGCGACGAATCACAAGCCACCCAGTGGAGACGCCTCACAAGTTAGCACCCAATGAACACGCGTGTTTGCTTGAGAAATGTAGAGGATAATGGAAGCTATACTAGAGGTCATTGAATGCGCGAATTTTTCAGGTCTCTATTTATTTGTTCATATAAATGAAATAAAAATTATTTTTCTATAAAATAATACATTTTATGACAAGTCACTGCAGACACGAGGCCAGATGCTGTTCACAACTGTAGAGACTGTTACCAACTGTAGGAATATCTAATGATATAATAATGGCTGACTATACATCTGCCAAAGCTCTGTGCTCTGAAGGCGCGAAAAAGATAAATAAAAAAAGATCAAATGGAGATATAATGACAACAAAACGTTTCTACTGAGAAAGACAAAAGTTAAAATCAAAAACCAGACCTGACAGTAAATACAATTCCAAATTGTATCATTTAAAATAATTATCATTCAAATATAATTATTAACTAACTAAATTAAAAAATAAATCTAATCGAATATATACATTTTAAATATACGCATTTACCTATTTATATATTTTTAATTTCTGTAATTAAATGTTTAATATAGCGAGAAATAAAAAAAATTAAAAGTTATATTGGGCGTCGAACACACGTCTGCAGATTGTCAGACCACGCGTCTAACAATTTTTTTTTTTCTTTTTCTAACAGATGGGTGTCACAATGGCAAGTCTTGCCAGTCACCAGTGTGCCAATCATATCCCCCCTTAATGTTGTATTATGTCACCCCGAGTCATTGTGAAATGGTAGTTGTGGTTGTTGGTGTATTAAGACAACACAAATTACATCTTTGAAAGATTTTTGCAATGGGAGTGCATGACTTGATGTAAGCTTTTGGACATACGCCATTGCTAAGCACATATATGTGTCTGTAGAAGAAAACTACAAAAAACCCAAAAGACAAAAACACAAATTAAGCAAAAAATTGATTGTTTCTGTTTTGGAAAACTATTGTGTATGTTTCGTCTTTTCGTTTTGTCGTGTTTTTGTTTCGTTTCAACTGTTGTGCTGAATTTTTTTGGGTTCAATATTTTTGTGTTGTCATCATTTGTGGGTTTTTTTCGTTCTCTTAGGCCATTTTCATTTGTTTTACTTTGTTTGTTGACAATATTATGTGGTGTTTATATCCTGTTGACAACAGCAATTTTTTGCTTAATTTGTGTTTTTGTCTTTTGGGTTTTTTGTAGTTTTCTTCTACAGACATACACTTAGCAATGGCGTATATCCAAAAGCTTACATAAAGTCACAAATTACAGCCTCTTTTATATTCTGCAAAACCTGTTCAAATTAATTTCCTTTAAATAAATTATTACTCTACATTAAGGGCACTTTCTTTTGTACAACACATGCACTTTTTCCAGATTACTTTCCCTGCTAGGCCACAACACATAATAAGCCATTGTAGATGCTAGCAGCACAATAATAATGGTGAAAATGCGTGTTATAGTTTTACGGTTAATCCCCGAACTTCACCCTCATAGAGCAGAATATGTTAAGCAGTTTTCATCTTCATTAAAATATTAACAAACTATTTTCCCTAATAATATTGCTGTACAGTTGTTTTTCAATGGTTAACAATGTCAACAATAGATTGAAAACCGTAATTTTCAAGCCCGTTAAATATCGCAGTTCTGTCTCATCGTTTATTGAGCGGTTTCCTTGAAACCTTGTACTTCATTTAACAAATCTCTCGTTCCATCACACTTTATCCATAGTAGCCTACATGGACTATATGTAAAAAAAAAGTATAAAGATATGGAACATCCACAAAAGGAACTATTTTATTTTTTATAGCTATTTTAGTTTATTTTTTTAAGCATAAATATCTGCTGCAGCATGGAAACTTTTTATTTCTACTCAGCTTGTTTTAACATGTCATCTCTTTACTATCTCAGCTACATAAACCATGTACCTATGCATTTAAGTAGAATATGTGATTCCCGTGACAGTTGCATAATCTACGCATAGTTTGTGCAGAAATTAACAGACTTTCTAATAGAGTAGGCCTACTTACATTTTTAACATTGGCATATCATTCTTAAGATTACAACATTTCGTTCTTCTTCAGTTTCCGCTTTGGGAATGAATAAAATACGATATCTGATTGACAAAGCATACTTTTCCGCTGTTTGTAACCATCCATGTTGCTGATCATTTATACCAGAGGTTCCCATACTTCTTTTCTCATAGACCACTTTCAAAATTTAGATGGTTCCGGTTCAGCTACATTTCTACCATATTCCCAAAACTCGACAAATATAATGTGAAAATTAGATCGTCCATTTGCACGTCTGTACAAGCGTTGCGGATGGCGGCAGTGGCGGCGCTTTGCAAGTCTCGACACGTTGTAATGAATATGGAATATGAAGGGACATGAAAAATTCGCGGTTTCAATGACCTGTAGGATGAACTTCACAGTTCTACGTACACTCGGTCAAATGTCACCCATTCATTGGCTGCTGTCTTGTGAGATGTTCCAACGTAGCAGCCTGTGATTCGATAAAGCTTTGGTCGGGTGTTTCTCATTGGCCCAGAGTCATCCAGGTGAGTTGTGAGCCAATAGCAGAGGCAGCACTGAGGTATAACTATTTGTATTTTAGCATATCGCGAAATGAATTTGCGAATTTTTCCGGTCTCTACCTATAGGCAAGTTGAGTCTAGCCAGGAGTGAAATGTACCCGTTAAATAATCGTGGCTCTATAGATGCGACTTGCGACGTTGTTTCATTAAGGACGCGGGCGCAATTTTTCCCCCAATGCGCAAAACAAATAAATGCTAACCACAAAGAGTAGCCGTAGGGTAGCGGACTCTTTGAGAGGGGGGGGGGGGGTTGGCGAGCAAGGAGGGGAAGGGGGTGAAACCGAGGACGATGGAAGCATCAAACGGTTTAAAAGAGAGGAAACGCATTGAACACAGGACACGAAATTCCTGTTTTTGACGTTTTAATTTAACTGATTTTATGGGAATCCAGCCAGACACTTGTCACGCGCTGCGCACAATGGGCTGAAATTTTCGAAACGCGGTTTTTAACGTTTTGTCAGCCAGCGAATTTGGCAGCATTGTTCAGCAAATTGGCATTTGCTTTCAGCGAAAGAATTTTCATAAAACAAAAAGTCCTGTCAAGAGCAGGTTACGAACTAGCGCGCTTGTTTTGACGAACAGTGGGTTAAAACAATGAAAATTTTGTGTCAGTTAATTATTCGAATGTACGCGCCTTACTTAATACGTCCGTTTTAGCTCTGGTACGACAGTAAAATTCGTTTTGAAAACCGCTGTTAGAATTTTGAAACATTAGTTATTTTCTTTTTCCCTCAAATAAAATTGCTCTTGAGTTATGCCCTTTGATACCTAAATACCCATAAATGTGTATCTACAAGTCTAATCTGTCCTGATGTATGAATTTATTTATTGTTTAATTTCAACGTATTTACACTTAACGACTGAAAACATTTTTGACGTGATAACGTCTTATAAATCGATGAACGCCGGCTGCACACACGAAAAAGCATGACTGTCACGTTCCGCCTGAGCCGAGCGTGCAAGAACTGGCCAACCACCGTGCGAGAAAATCTTCTATAATATGAAACAGGTTAAGGCGGGCTTTTAAACTAATTGTTCGTGATTATGTTTAAACAAATTATTTTAAAAAAATTGTAAAAACTGTTAATAATATTTGAAAATTAAAAAGTATGCAGTTTTTAATTAATGTTTTCTTATGACGTTATCCCGTAAAATTATCGTCCGTAAACCGACTTTACAGACAACCACCTTTTTTTTGTTTATGCGCTGTATCTCGTGTCAATATAACATCACAACATATTTCGACGTGATCACTGATGACTAGGGACACCTGTATTTCGCGATTTCATTTCATGTCAAGGTATTTCCCAAAACACTGTAGCTTTTTCTAAGAGTCATGACAAATTGTGAGGGTGCAGCAGTACGGTGACCACATTCTCATTGGCCCCGTCAAGAGCGGGACGACACCTCTCACCGACCTCAGCCAATAACCACAGGAGAAAAGCTACAGCATTTTGTGAAATACCTTGACACGAAATGTATTCGCGAAATACAGGTGTGTCTACTGATGACTAGAGACCGGAAAAATTGGCGAATTCATTTCGCGACAGGCTGAAATACAAATAGTTATACCTCAGTGATGCCTCTGCTATTGGCTCGCAACTCACCTGGATGACTCTGGGCCAATGAGAAACGCCCGACCAAAGCTTTATAAGAATCACAGGCTGCTACGTTGGGGCGTCTCACAAGACAGCAGCCAATGAGTGGGTGACATTTGACCGAGTGTACGTAGAACTGTGGAGTTTATCCTGGAGGTCATTGAACCTGTGAATTTTTCCGGTCCCTAGCGACAGGTTGGTAAGACCGCAGTGACCGGAGAGAGTTCGCCACTCTGCTGGACGTCTGTCCGCCGCGGACACGCAACACGCACCGCGCATGCGTGCTGGCGGTCCGACACCTCCCTACCCCCTCCCTTCTACACTCCCGCGGCTGGCTGCAAGGCGGGACCATCCAACCCGTGATCCAACAATCACACAGGACATGCTTTATTCGCCTCATCATCAGGACCAGCCGACCAGCCTGTCTCTCCCCATACATTTATCACCCTTTTTTGCGGTTTCCCCGCTTTGGCATTGCAGACAATTTCTGACGGGAAGAATTTCCTTTTGGAAGAAAAAAAATAAAGCCTTTCTTCTTTCCTGAGTGGCGTCTGAAGACCCATTATATTCCATATTCAAATCAGAGGTATTTTCGGAACCGTTTACAATTCCAAATAAAGTAATACTAGATTGCAGTTTCAGAAATCCTCTTGTCCTCGCTGGTAGCTGGTCTCCAGAAAATTCTTACTTATGAATTATGTATTTCCATAGGTTTGTTTTTCCCAGGGATGTAGATATATATATTAAATAATAGACTGTAAATTAAATAGGAATTGCTCTCTTTGGCTCGAAAGTAGCTTGCAGTATGCCTGGAACACTGCAACATGCCTTTTTGTTCTCATGAATAAGCGCTACCTGATAAAAATCACTTCTCTCCTAGCTGTCCGTTCCAGCCACGAACAACGTGCAAGAGTATGAATATTCGCATTCTAGCTTGCGACAAACTAAATCCGCGAAAATTCCGCAACTCTACTTGTTATACGAGAACGAACAAAATCGCGGATTAATTTTGGCGATTGGCTAAAATTCAAATACATATTCAGTTAAGCTGCTTTCGCTTCTGTTTGAGTGTTCATCTGAGTGACTCGGGGCCAATGAGAAACACCCGACCAAAGAAGTTGAGACCTCCCTCAAGTCAACAGACAATGAACTGGCGTTATTTTCCCGAGTATTTTTTTATTATTTATTTTTTTAACATTTCACGCATACTATAGTAATGATGTATTATAAATCACATGCAGGATGCAGATTTCGCGAGAAGATTTCGATACTAGCAGAAAGTTAAAAAAAAATGTAGCATCGTCTGTGTTTCGTGATTGGGCCAGTTTCTCCCAGGTACATATCGATTGTAACAACGCCAATCACAGTTATTCAACGTGAAAGCAAACACGTATTGAGTGGCTCGGTCCAATAAGGCAACGACATCTCTCGTGGATGGCCGCCAATCACAAGGAAGAAACATCAGGTGTGGGTATACATTTTTTTGCAGTCTAATAGGCGTTCAGATCTTTTCGCGAAAAATGCCTGTCCCTACTTATTACTGTAGAGACCGGAAAATTTCGAGAATTCATTTCGCGATAGGCTAAAATACAAATAGTTAAACCTCAGTGCTGCCACTGCTGTTGGCTCACAACTCAACTGCATGACTCTGGGCCAGTGAGAAACACCCGACCAAAGCTTTATCGAATCACAGGCTGCTACATTGGGACGTCTCACAAGACAGCAGCCAATGAGTGGGTGGCATTTGACCGAGTGTACGTAGAACTATGGAGTTCATCCTGGAGGTCATTGGACCCGCGAATTTTTCCTGCCCCTACTTATTAGTCATGTTTTAGTAAAGAAGTGGTTGATACGCTCGGACTGACCAGAAGCAGAGAAGCGTAGGACGCTGTGTGCCGGCGCGGCAGTGGCGGGGGACAAGAGGCGGGGAATGGACAAGTCTACGACCTCATGGACGCCTGATACTTTTGGGAACGAACTGCTTGAAAACACGCTCCATTATTTAACTTTAACTTAATTTTTTTTAATTTTTTTTCTTTAAGTTTTTCTATTGGTTTGAACATATCAATGCCCGCCATTTTACTTTAACTTCCCCTTACCAGCCTCCACAGCCATCTACTAGAGTGGGGGGAGGGAGAGAAAAAAATACTGTTGTCAGCTGTCGAGGTCGTAGACATGTCATAGACTCGAGCCCTCTACCAGAGCGGGGAGAGAGAGAAAAAATTTGTGAGCTGACGAGGTCGTAGAGATGTCGTAGACCTGATACCTCAACCATAGTGGGGAGAGATAGAGAGAAAAAAAAAACTGTTGTGAGCTGACGAGGTCGTAGAGATGTCGTAGACCTGATACCTCAACCAGAGTGGGGAGAGATAGAGAGAAAAAAAAAAGGTTGTGAGCTGACGAGGTCGTAGAGATGTCATAGAGCACACGAGACTGTCGGCGTCTCGGGCGTCAGCTGTCGCCGACCTTGCCGGAGTCTTCCAGGGGAGGGAGGTCTTATCGTCCACGTGCCCAGTCTACTCGTGGGGGGAGGGGGGGGGCTGCTTCCACGACGGTGAGTCTGTCGGGCCCCAAGGGGCCGGCGGAACTCCGACCTCTGAGATCAAGGTTCGTCTCGACCCGGTGCTCGCCGCGGTAATACCACCATAGCGCTCCAGGCTAGCCTCCATAGCTCCGTGCATTGTCCAGCCGGTTAGCAGGGGCCACGGACCTCCCTCCAGAGACATTTCCGGACCAGCTGCGTGTTCGAACTTTGTAGCATTGTCTCTGCTTCGCGGTTGGCTGGAGTTTATTCTCCTGTCGGCGCACCAATCACAGCCATCCAGTGCGGAAGCAAACGCATCATCCTGAATTGCCCGCTCAAATAAGGCCCTATCATGGGCATAACTTGTAATAGTCTAATGAGCTATCAACTTACATATAGAGACAGGAAAAATTCGCGGATTAATTACGCGACATGCTAAAATGCAAATAATCGTATCTTTATGCAACTTCTGCTATTGGTTCACTGTTAACCTGGAGGACTGTGGGCCGATTATAGACCCTCAGTCAGAGCAGTATCGAATCACGAGTCTCCCAGTTGAGACGCCTCACAAGTCAGTAGCCAATGAACAGGCGACGTTTGTCCGAGTATTCACAGGAATGTTGAGTCTATCCTGGTCATTGAACCCGCGAATTCTTCCATTACCTACTTATATAGTAAAAAAATGCATGCTCCTACTGATTAGTTGTGGCTGTTGGACAATAGAAATGTCGGTAGTTTTTTTTTTCTGCATTTACAGGAACCAGATGGACTCCAAAGTCTTTCGCGATATCCAGCAATTGTTTGAGAACGGAAAAATTCGCGGATTCATTTCGCGACAGGCTAGAATTCAAATACATTAAAGCTGCTTACGAACATACAGAGTCTAAACAAATACATATTTATTTCAGGGCATGTTTGTTGGCTTAAAAAAAAAATTATTTTCGTTAGTTCGAATGCTTATTTTTCCAGGAAACCATTATGGAGATTGTTACCTATAAAAACTATACATTATGTAAGTGGTTTCCAAGTCAGGCACACCCAGTTTGAAGCTGATTGTGATTGATTTCTTACGATTTTAATCAGAGGAGAAAGTTAATCGCGCTCATGTGGCAAGGGTTTTGGGTCCGATGCCGACTCATCCCTGTTATGACATAAGTAGAGACCGGAAAATTCGCGGATTCATTCGGCGATAGGCTAGAATTCAAATACATATATCTTTTAGATGATTTTGCTATTGGCTTACTGTTCATATAGACGAATCTCATCCATTATAAACCCTCAACCAAAGAAGGATCGAATCACAGACAAACCAGCTGAGACGACTTACAAGTCAGCAGCCAATGAACAGGCGTTATTTGCCCGAGTGTACAGGGAAATGTGCAGTCTATCCTGAAGGCCATTGAAACCGCGAATTTTTCCGGTCTCTAGACATTAATATATGAGCACCGAGAAGGCGCCCGATAGGTCTGGAGTCCGCAGTGGCCCTTTGGAAGTCGAGAACCATGAATGAAGAGGAACATACTGGAGAAGAAGTCAAAATACAGATAACAGAAGAAGTACTATGTTTGCAAGAGAACAATGTAGTGAAAGTGAATACACCTCAAGAACGAAGATAAAGAAGCCTGAGTCCACGAGAAGATTAATTCGAGCAAGAAACAAGATAATTGAGTCTGTGGTGACAACTGGAGAAGGAGATAGTGAAGAGGAGTAATAATGGAAGATTTTAAGGAAAAGAGAAGTAGAAAAACTGATGTGGGAATGAAAGCATCGTTATATAAAGAAAAAATAAAATGCTGAAAGAAGAATGTCAGAAATGAAAAATTAGAAGAAAAAAAAAACATCCAGTACGATTTGATAATAGAAGATGAGGAAGAAGTCAAATTGTGTTTAAATTTAGGGAAAATATACATGTAGTGAGAATTCATAACAAAACTGATACAATAAAAAGGTGGGCCGTAATAAGTACAACTATACACAACCGAAAACAGGGTTATTGTTGATATAGTAAGTTACAATCATGGACAAAAGAAGAAATGCAGAAACTCAAAATATGCTATCCACGAAACCCTAGTTCACCCAACAGGGTTCCGATCTAGGCTGTGTAATGAAGAAGTTTGTCAAAGAAGATGTTGGAACAACCTGTCGTCCTAGAGGTCTCACTCGGTGTTAGAGGTGACTGGTCTAACCATCTGTTGTAGAAACAACAATTCTGTAAACACTGTCCTTCAATACTCTTAAAATAGAGACAACAGTTGGTTGTGACTACTCTTAACATATTGATAAAAGTTTACTGTAACGCCAACAGAACATACAGTAAAGGGCATTGCGTCACAAATAAGTGGCATCGTTACTTTCTTCAATACAGAATGTTGCGATTACAATCCAGTATAGTAGTCCCTACAATGCTGTTTTGATGCTGCAACAGAGCAGACTGTTTACCCTGCAGTAATGCATGATAGTGCTGTCAATCATTTCTGTTTCCTTAACTGATAAGCGTAATAGCACCAAAAACATGGGGGAACCACACATAACTTAGAAACACACAACTTAGAACAGTCATAACTTAGAAACCGCGAAAAAATCTACGTAACTTAAACCTTTCATAAGTTAGAACGATCATAACTTAGAAACACGTAACTTAGAAACACACAACGCCGAACCACATAACGCATAACTATCATAACTTAGAAACACACAACTTAGAACGGGAATAACTTAGAAGATTCTATCTAATGTGTTTCTAAGTTATGTGTTTCTAAGTTGTGTGTTTCTAAGTTGTGACAGAACCCTAAACATGGTACTATCAGTCAGTTCTGTTCCCACCTCTAAGCTTTACGGCAGTTCCAACAATACTACATACGGTTCCTAACAATCTGTTCTGTTCGCATGACTGAACTGTATTGTGGCTCCTGCAATACAGTGTTCCTAACAGTCATCGAGGGTTGGCGATGACTAGAGACCGGAAAAATTCGCGGATTCATTCGGCGATAGGCTAGAAGTCAAATACATATATCTTTTAGATGATTTTGCTTTTGGCTTACTGTTCATATAGACGAATCTCAACCAATTATAAACATTCAACCAAAGAACGATAGAATCACAGACAAACCAGCTGAGACGACTTACAAGTCAGCAGCCAATGAACAGGCGTTATTTGGCCGAGTGTACAGGGGAATGTGCAGTCTATCCTGAAGGCCATTGAAACCGCGAATTTTTCCGGTCTCTACCCATAAGCCAAAATACTTCATGCAGTGTCTTGTGAAGCCAGCGATCCTTATTACTATAATCATAATTACAACCCAAACAACGGGGAAACACTGAAAATCCTTCAGTTACGTATTTGTAACCATGGGAGTCCCTTTGCCTTACAATCTGTGCGTAACCGTGTGACGTAGGACACCAGCGACTCAAGTGTCAAATCACAGGGTGGTGCAAAACGTGTTGGCAACTTTGGCAAAGAGACAAAAAAAAAGGAGGGATTATGGGGTTGGAAAGTTGATATCGGGAACCCAAAGCAACTGTTGGCAGCGTTCTATCGGATTCGATCCGTGCTAGGGACCCCTCCCCCCTCCTTTACCGTCCTTCTGCGCCGTGTCTGATCGCAGTTCCAGACATGCCACCCCCCTTGCCCCTGCCCGCTCCCTCCTCTCGTGTGCTGGCGGACCAATGTGCAACTAATTTGCATGGATCGCTCCCGAGTCCCCGCACGGCCAATCAGCGGGCGACAAGCGTCTAACAGCCTTTGGGCGTCTTCCACTCTCCTGCCGAGAGACCACGAACTCCCTCACTGCAATTCCACGGCGTAAATGCGCAGAGCCCGGAAAAATAGGCGGATTTATTTTCGCGATAGGCTACAATCCAAACACACGCACCTCTGAAAAGCTTGCAGTAAGCTATTGGTAGGGACCGGAAAAATTCGCGGATTCATTAGGCGATAGGCTAGAAGTCAAATACACATACCTTTTAATTGATTTTGCTATTGGTTTACTGTTCATCTGTACGAATCTCAACCAATTATAAACCCTCAACCAAAGAAGGATCGAATCACAGACAAACCAGCTGAGACGACTCGCAAGTCAGCAGCCAATGAACAGGCGTTATTTTCCCGAGTGTACAGGGGAATGTGCAGTCTATCCTGAAGGGCATTGAAACCGCGAATTTTTCCGGTCCCTAGCTATTGGTAGGGACCGGAAACATTCGCGCTTTCTATGACCTCTAGGATAGACTCCATAATCCTCTACAGGCTCAGGCAAATGCCACCTGCTCATTGGCTATTGACTAGTGACACCTGTCAACTGGGACGCTTGCGATTCGATACTCTTTTGGTTGAAGGTTTTCCATTGGCTCAAAGTCCTTCAGATAAACTGTAAGCCAATCGCAACAAACTGGTGTTATTTGCCAAACTTCACAAAGGGCGGTGTAGTCCATCCTGATGGTAATAATTGAACCAACACATTTTTACAGTACCTGCAAATACGAGATTATTGAGATAGGAAAATACTAACCGCTTACTGTTATGGTTTTTAGTATGTATATTTTTAATTAGTGTATGAAACATTATTTTTGATAAATACAATTATTTCATAGGTAGGGACCGGAAAAATTCGCGGGTTCAATGATCTGTAGGATGAACTCCATAGTTCTACGTACACTCAGTAAAATTTCACCCACTCATTGGCTTTAGTCGGGTGTTTCTCATTGGCCCAGAGTCATCCAGTTGAGTTATGAGCCAATAGCAGAGGCAGCACTGAGGTATAACTATTTATATTTTAGCCTATCACGAAATGAATTCGCGTTTTTTTCCGGTCTCTTATCATAGGCTTTCTTAAGCACATTCATTAAGTTTTTTTGTTTTATTTCTGGGATGCCCCCATCACCTCCGTGGAAATGATGGCATCATCGATGTTGCGACATGCTTCGTTGCAGTCATCTTCAAAGGTAACTAGCAACTGATGATTACTGCAGAAAGACATTCCTAAACGTAGGGCACACCAACATTTCTTCGGATGCGGGCTAAAACAAGAAACAAACCAGTAGTTTTTTAATTCAAACAAAGTTGAAATTTTTAAAGGTTTCCAAACCGTCGCTTGGAAAAACAAAAGCGTTTTTAATTATGAAATATCTAACTAAACTGCCCTTCTTTACTTCATTTCTATTAAATGGAGTGAAAGTTAGATAAGTTGTAAATTCACTTCCAAACAAAAATAAATAAATTATGAATTAAGTAAGAAAAGAAAAGGCTTCCGTGTTCGAGGATAAATAAGTAGAGACCGGAAAAATTCGCGGATTCATTCGGCGATAGGCAAAAGTCAAATACATATACCTTTTAGATGATTTTGCTATTGGCTTACTGTTGATCTGGACGAATCTCAACCAATTATAAACCTCCTACCAAAGATGGATCGAATCACAGACTAAACCAGCTGAGACGACTTACAAGTCAGCAGCCAATGAACAGTCGTTATTTTCCCGAGTGTACAGTCTATCCTGAAGGCCATTGAAACCAGTCCCTATGTATCAGCTAAGGTTGTAGTCGTCATCTGCCCGATGTGTTCCAGACCGAATTCCTTCCGTCGGACGGACTGCGCGTCTCCACGCGTGCTAACACTCGACACCCTCTGACGTTGGCTCGTTCTCCGTGTGTTTGTATCCATCCATCTGTGTTGCATATCTCTGATGAATTTTCTGTGACAAGCAGTGAGGGAGATCTATGGTTTTATCTTTGAAAGATTTGTGCAATGGGAGTGCATGAATTGATGTAAGCTTTTGGACATACGCCATTGCTAAGCACATGAATGTCTGTAGAAGAAAACTACAAAAAACCAATAGACAAAAAACACCAATCAAGCAAAAATTGCTGTTGTCAACAGGATTCAACAGGATATATACACCACATAATATTCCATAACAGAAATATGGTCAACAAACAAAGAAAAACAAAAGAAAGAAAAATGGACTAAGAGAACAAAATTACCCCCACAAATGATGAATTGAACCCAAAAAAAAAAATTCAGCACAACAGTTGAAACGAGAAAAAAAAACACAACAAAACGAAAATACGAAACAAACACGATAGTTTTCCAAAACAGAAACAAGCCAGCACAACAGTTGAAACGAGACAAAAACACAACAAAACGAAATGACGAAACAAACGCAATAGTTATCCAAAACAGAAACAAGAGACGTTTCGGAAACTGCTATCTGCTCCCATCCTCAGGCAGAGACGCACATGGTACGAAAACACAGGTGCGACTCTGATCTATGGTTATTACTTTAAAAAAAAATTAGCCAGTCATGAGGACTGTCAAACAGAAGTGAAAACTTAAAACTTTGTTTTTAAATCTGTAATATGACATAATTTTTACGTCAAATGTACGTAAGAAAATGATTTTGGTATTACATCAGTACGATGTCAGCATGATATCATTTATCCCTACATCATTTTTTAGTCACAACATATGTCAGTGGTATGTAAAAATGACGTAAAAATTCATTACCTGGCTATGACTTGCCAGTGATGTCGGACCTAGGTCGTGTGTTCACGTGGACAGTTTAACTTCACTTACTGCTACTACAGCATGTCGGTGACGCGAACCCATAAGTTTTGCGCCTACCAAAAATCGCTCAACGCGGCTAAAGAAGTTTTCACTTCAAAAATTGGAATCTAGTAGAATAACTGATGTGTGGCCACGTCCACAGGGTGGCCGAAGAAATCAGGAATGTTTAGTCAGTGACATGTTCAGTGACATTGCAAGGGCTCGCAGTTATGACGCGCAGGTGGGAGCCAATGAGGACTGGCACCTGGAACCTACTGGCGGGGAAACTCTGGGTTGCGTCGGAGAGGGGGAAGTGTTGGAGTAGGAGGGAGGGGGGGCGCTTGGCTGTTTCTAGTGGAACGAACAGAGGTTTTGCCCCGGGGCTGCCTGCCCAGCTGACTGAGCGCAACAGCGACACAACCGCCACTTGGCCGTTAGCAGTATCCGTCAACCAAACGGGGAAAAAAAAAAAAAAAAAAAAAAAAACATTTTTTTTCTCTCCCCCTGAAACGCCCGGCGATTCATTGAAACGTTATGCGTTGATCTGAAAGCAAGTGGCGCTCATGTGGACGGCTGGTGGGAATGGAGTTTATTTCCGACGGCCGCTATCTGCGCCTGCGCCACGACTCATAATTAGAGACCGGAAAAATTCGCGGTTTCAAATGGCCTTCAGGATAGACTGCACATTCCCCTGTACACTCGGGCAAATAACGCCTGTTCATTGGCTGCTGACTTGTAAGTCGTCTCAGCTGGTTTAGTCTGTGATTCGATCCTTCTTTGGTTGAGGGTTTATAATTGGTTGAGATTCGTCTCTATAAACCGTAAGCCAATAGCAAAATCATCTTAAAGAAATATGTATTTGACTTCTAGCCTATCGCCGAATGAATCCGCGAATTTTTCCGGGCTCTACTCATAATTCATGAGCACGGAGGCGGTGGTAAGCCAGTGGCTCGGAAGCCACTATATTCTTGGTTTACGCCTCTGAGTACAACAGTACGAATGTAACACCTAGTTTAAAAAAATTTGAGTGAGTCTTTAGGTACATGCTAGTGATGTGTGCAAAACGTCTATCTTGGCAAATGAGTATATCCATGTGTTCTCGTGTTGCAAATAAATTTATAATACGAAACTCGGACACGAAATTTAACGTTAAAAATCTTTAAAATAATGCCGCGCGTGATAAATATAAAAAAAAATATATATTTACTCTAGGGAAAAACTGTAAAAAAATTATCTCCTTTTTAAAACATTACTTTTATTCTGTTTAACAAGATGGTAATAACCTAGCCGAACCGAACCCAATTCAGGTTAGGTTAGCCTAGTTTTTATATATTTACCACAATTTTTCTCAATTCAGGTTAGGTTAGCATAGTTTTTATTTATTTCCCACAATTTTTCTCAAAGTCAGTGCATTTGATGTGTTTCGGCTAGTTTTGGAACAACTTCGATGCATTCTGGTATTCCATTCCATGCGAGAATCTACTCAAACATACTACCACGGTCGAAAAAAAAATATTGTTAAAAATAGCGAAATTATAGAAAGCACAGAAGTTGTCATACAAACAATTGACAAGTAATAAGAAATAAGTAATAAATACAAGACAATTAACGTCAAAGTAGAAAAGAAAAAAGAACAGTGACTCGCGACAACAGAATAAAGGAAAGATATTTTTAAATGCAGGTTACATTGTAAATCTCGGTAATGTACACAAAACAGAATCGATGGTAACACACGAACTAAGACACTTCAACATGCAATAATTATGAATAATAAATTAATCGCGACACACGAAAAACAATAAATACTCACTTTCACAACAGCCGGGAAGAATATACATGCGAATGAATCACGCGAGACCCACCATCTTTTCAAGATTTCTAATACTTCCTTCGCAGACGCAGCTACCGTGATTACTAGGGACACCTGTATTTCGCGATTTCATTTCATGTCAAGGTATTTCACAAAACACTGTAGCTTTTTCTAAGAGTCGTGGCAAATTGTGAGGGTGCAGCAGTACGGTGACCACATTCTCATTGGCCCCGTCAAGAGCGGGACGACACCTCTCACCGACCTCAGCCAATAACCACAGGAGAAAAGCTGCAGTATTCTGTGAAATACCTTGACACGAAATGTAGGCCTATTCGCGAAATACAAGTGTCTCTAGTGATTACGCACTTCCGTTGCATGCGACTTCCGTTCGATTCACGAAATTGCTCCTACCAAATGCCGTATACCGAGAGCTAAGATGTTTAACCGTCAAAAAATAAATCTTAAATTACAGGTTCTTCATTTGTAATCTGCGTTGAACTTAGTGAAAGAAGGCGAAAGAGTGAAAATAAATGATAAACCAATTAACTCATATCGCTGAAATTATCTGTAGGTATTCACTTATACAAGCTGAGGTGTTTAAACGTATTTATTAAATTACAATTTTGTCAGTAGTCATACTTTAAAAAAAAACGCAAATTTTCTTAAAACAAAATAATTATTTATTTGTTTTAATTTCGATAGTAGATAATGTTTCCGAATTCACCCGAAGATGTCTTGACCTCCGCAGACCGAACATGCTACTTGGAATGGCAGCTGATAAAATCATGCCATTCATACCTTTACCTTGAAATATGTTTATAAAATGTCCCATAAACCACATTAATAAACAAATGAACATTAGGTATACTTATTATATTAACAAGTTAAAAAAATTACATAAAAACCATTTTCTCAACATTCAAACCTATGTAAGCATCCAATAGTAATGAGTGATTACAACACCCCCCCCCCCCCTCTTTTTTTGGGTGGTTCAAAATTGAATTTAATAACTTTTTAACAGAAATCATGTCAACCAACAATTTCTAAACCAATTTTCTGTATTAAAATAAATATATCTACGTGAGCTTGTATATACCTATATACCTATATATATAATATATATGTGTGTGTGTATGTGTGTGTGTGTGTTAGTGTGTGTGTGTGTAGGTGTGTGTGTGTGTGTGAGGACTGTTTCAGAACTCAGCATCAAGACGAGAACATTTGAACGGCCAATAATTAATGGCGAAACTGAATTTTTTAAAAAATAAAATATTATAAGTTTTTGAGCTATAGACAATATTTTCTGAAAAAGTTAAAAACTATACCATGTACTAAATTATTAGACCCTGTGACTACATATTTCAATAATCTACTATTTTAGTTTTTGTCACGCAATTCTGAATAACCCTGCTGTTTATAACAAATAAACAATTCGACTTGCTATTCTTTAAGGGACAAAAAATTATTTACAAGACTTACGAAGCAAAAATTTTTAACCGGGTTACTTTGACTATTCAAAAGGTGAAAAAATAAAAATGCGTTACGCAATCTTAGCAAGTTATTTTAAAATACAGGCTATTTAAGAAATATATCAAAACGGTGGGAATTCTCAATCTTAAAAATTGCGTATCGTCTCAGCTGGTTTGTCTGTGATTCGATATTTCTTTGGTTGAGGGTTTATAATTGGTTGAGATTCGTCCAGATGAACAGTAAGCCAATAGCAAAATCATCTAAAAGGTATATGTAGGCCTCCTTGAATTTTAGCCTATCGCCGAAAGAGTCCACGAATTTTTCCGGTCTCTACTCATTGGTTTACTTGGCTGTTGCCTGAAAGAGAACCCAGCGCCTCATTTGATTGGGCCGTTCAGGGCTTGTATGCTTCCGCACCAAATGAAGGTGATTCGTAAGCTGACAGTGAACACGGCACCGGAAATAAACGCAACCAATCACGACACACAGACAATTCTACAGTTTTTTTAAACGTACAACTGGTCTCCAAATATTTCCGCGAAATATAAGTACATGACAATAATGGCCATAATTGTACGCTACGTACATTGTAATTTTTTTTATAAATGGAACAGTAATAATGCTGTAAAAAGTTCAGATATGTTTTATTGTATATTTGCATGAAAACAACTGTATCACTAAAAAAATATTGTTCGTAGTTATACGGGGTAAAGTTATTTGTAAACCATTCCCTGAATAGTTTCCAGTATCAAATTCGCACATTATTAATAAGCAAAATAAAACAAATAAAGTCCAGTTACTAAACATATAATTAAAATCCCATGGTTTGAGAAATATTATGCTTCATTGAAACATCAATTAAAATGTAAAAAAATGTAAGAAATGCTCCGAATTCTCTCGAAAAACATACTTCATGCATGAAAAAATAACCATAGCCATGTGTTGTAAAAAGTTACAATATATTTGTTGTAGTATTATTAGGGACCAGAAAAATTTGCGGATTCAATGACCACCAGGAAGAACTCCACAGTTCTACGTACACTCGGTCAAATGCCACCCACTCATTGGCTGCTGTCTTGTGAGACGTCCCAACGTAGCAGCCTGTGATTCGATAAATCTTTGGTCGTATGTTTCTCATTGGCACAGAGTCATCCAGATGACTTGTGAGCCAATAGCAGAGGCAGCACTGAGGTATAACTATTTGTACTTTAGCCTATCGCGAAATGAATTCGCGAATTTTTCCGGTCTATAAGTATTACTACCTATTTATATGCAAATTGTATCCAAAGGAATCTTTCGTGATAGTACAGGAAAAAAAAAACATTTTTTCCGTGTGCGCACACGTACTATACAACAATCACCTCAGAGATCACGCAGGCTTGAAATGGTCCGTTTGAAAAATAAAAAAGAATCGTCTTTCCTCAGTCCCCGCTGGAGTAGGTTAACAACGCCTACCCATTAGCCGGATAAAAAGACTGCGGGCTTTGAGGGTAAGTAGTGGGAACAAGGGGGTTCGGGTACACCGGGCCGGCGGTGGACAGCACACGCGACCTCTCTCGTTGTAAACCAACCCCTGTTCACATACCCCCACCCCATCACCAACCCTCTGCAGTAGACACGTGCCCGTATTACTCCCCTGCCGGTCTACATAGATGGCGGGTATTGGCTTTGGGCGATAGGGGGTGGTTACAAAAACAGTAATAATGCAGCGAACTCTTCAAGACCGTTGGAGTGGCCGGATCACACGAGAAGTAACTTTGCACGGCCGCGTGCAGGAAGAGGGAGATGTAGAGAGAGAGAGAGAGAGAGAGAGAGAGAGAGAGAGAGAGAGAACTAGCGAACAGGGCATTCACGTTGGGGAGCGTCACGCGCTGATTTTTAATTGAAGTGTTTTTTTTTGTTTTTTTTTTGCCTTGCGCGCAACCGCAGTCTCGGTCTATTCCATGAGAAGAAGGGGGCGGAGTAAATATTTACACAGAGTAGAGGGGGGAAATAAGTCAAGATGATTGGCCGCCCGCTAGTAGCCTACCTACTGCAAATAAATCCTTTCAACTATGGTTGGTTTTATTTTGGATATTTTGGTTTTCACGTCTCGTCGAATGCCAGGTCTCGGCAGACGGGCGTGTGTTACCGTGACGTTTAAGTCAGGGAGATCAGGAGAATGGATATCAGAATGACAGCATTTGCCTGGAAGTTTTTTTTAGGGGGGAGGGGGGAATGTTGGACGAATCGCGATCACAGTGGTTTTACCATCGCGCTAACTCGCTGGGTGTCTTTCTACTTGTGCAGTGACACAGTTCCACTTACAATTCATGTAATAAGCTGTTGCTCATGAATCTGTAGAGTTCACTAAAAAATAAAAACTTCAACGGTTTAGTACAGTGCGCTTCAAGAATCTTTCAACATATAAATAGAGACCGGAAAAATTCGCGAATTCATTTCGCGATAGACTAAAATACAAATAGTTATACCTCAGTGCCTCTGCTATTGGCTAACAACAAACCTGGATGACTCTGGGCCAATTAGAAACACCCGACCAAAGCTTTATCGAATCACAGGCTGCTACGCTGGAACGTCTCACAAGACAGCAGCTAATGAGTGGGTGACATTTGACCGAGTGTACGTAGGACTATGGAGTTCATCCTAGAGGTCATTGAACCCGCGAATTTTTCCGGTCCCTACAAATAAATACTCTAAGGTATAATGTGTTAGGAGTCTTTGTTTTCATACATGTAGAGTAACTTGTCAGCTAATTCTTTAAGAAAAAATATAAAAACATATGAGAAATTAATGTTTATGTTTTTTTTTGTAAATGCGTATAATTGTTTACTTATGTTCTTACATTTAAAGGTTTATTCATTGTTTTTACAATGATTTATACTTTTTTAAGAGAATTTTTTTTCGTTTTATTGCCAAATGTGACATATTTCTTTTATAGATTATTTTACAGAATAAAAGATACTAAAAAAAGTTGTAATGTATTTAATATATTTATTCACATAGCCTATATGTAGAGACCGGAAAAATTCGCGGATTCATTTCGTGATAGGCTAAAATTCAAACTTGTGAACAATTCTGCTGGTTCTGCTATTGGCTCGCAGTTTAACTGGAGCTGTCTGGACCAATGGCAAACTATTTACCAAAGAAGCGTCGAATCACAAGTTACCCAGTGGAGACGCCTCACAAGTTAGCACCCAATGAACACGAGTGTTATCTTGAGAAATGCAGAGGATAATCGAAGCTATACTAGAGGTCATTGAATCCGCGAATTTTTCAGGTCTCTACCTATATGTGTCAGCCCTCAGATTAGTTTCAAAAATAAAGTCTGAGTTTCGAAAAAAAAATTGAATTTTGCTATCAATCGTGTTGTTATTAGCGAATCCTCTAGCACTGTGGTAGTAGGTCTAAGCCCCAACCCAGTTTCAGAGTCACTATTCTTTCCTGGATTCATTGTTAATAAAATAGTCTTGAAGCACATATATGTACATCTCCCTCATGGATATGATTGGATTGCAGAGCTCTTGACACGTCCTGTACTGCCCTGAGTCAGCCGTGAACAAGGAGAAGTGGTTACCCAGTCACAAATGACCCGCCAAAGGATGTGACCTTGTTATTGCCTCATTTATAGAGACCGGAAAAATTCGCGGATTCATTTCGCGATATGCTAAAATGGAAATAATTGTACCTTTATGCAACATATGCTATTGGTTCACTGTTAACCTGGAGGACTGTGGACCTATTATAGAACCTCAGTCAAAGCAGTATCGAATCACGAGTCTCCCAATTGAGACGCCTCACAAGTCAGTAGCCAATGAACACGTGACGTTTGCCCGAGTATGCACAGGATCGTGGAGTCTATCCTGGAGGTCATTAATTCTGCGCATTTTTCCAGTCCCTACCAATTTACATTCTAAACTAGGCTTGATTGTGTACAGGCACGTCGAGTCTAGCCTGGAGTGTAATGATTCCGCGACATAAATAAAACCAACATAATGACTAAATTCCTACTACGGAATTTCCTGCGATGCCTGATATTTAAAATTTGATATCAGCTGATTCTTTCTTATTCTCTGTGGGTCTATGTTTTCATTTTTATTTCTTATTTTGCATTCTTAAATTTTTTTCTATTATCATACAGTCCAAATTGCAATGGCGTTCGTTCAAAAAATTGCATTAATTCAAGGTTAACCCATAATTAGAAAAATTCGCGGTTTCAATGGTCTTCAGGATATACTGCACATTCCCCTGTACACTTGGGCAAATAACGCCAGTTTATTGGCTGTTGACTTGTAAGTCGTCGCAGATGATTTGTCTGTGATTCGATCCTTCTTTGGTTGAGGGTTTATAATTGGTTGAGATTCGTCTAATGTGAACAGTAAGCCAATAGCAAAATCATTTAAAAGATATATGTATTTGACTTCTAGCCTATCGCCGAATGAATCTGCGAATTTTTCCTGTCTCTACCCATAATAATCCTACCGGTGAAGGCAAGGACGATAAGAAATAAAATAAGTACAATTTTTTTTTAGCTTCGCATACATGTAAGAATGTAGACCAGAGCTTAAAATGAGCACGCTGCCCTATCGGTAGTGTACCTTTTATGTCCTACGTTCATGGCCTGATCACTAACTTTATGTTGGATTATTTTATATTTAAGTCAAAATTTTGTTTTGGAACTTTTTATATGGATAAACTAAGGTATATATTAAGGGGTTACTAGCCCTGATTCCGGTGCAAGGATCAGGATTAGGTGTCCGCCAGCGTGGGTATTGACGTCACTGCCGCCATATTTTATGACCATGAAATTGACAGACTTTGACCCAGTCGTCATCTTGGATGACCTTGATCTTTACCTTTAAATTTGACCTAGAATCTGGTCACTTTCTTGGAATCGATTGCTCCACATATACTACTATAGCAAAATTTATATTACATTTTGTTTCTGCATTACAACATTTTTAAAACAAATATATAAGTACACGTTTATCTGTTACCTGTAAAATATCAGGGTTAGTTGATAACAAAAAATGTAATATTAGTCCAATTGCACCACTTTGATAGTACATGTTTGAAAATATTTTAATTACATAGGTCTCAAGTTATCTAAAAATATTTTTGAGGTGGGCATGTAGATGTCGGACTAATATGATCCATTAAAAAGTATATATACCTATATATATATATCTTACAAATGGTTTTATAAGTGGAAACTAAGCTATATTTTATATAACTAATGTAGTAAAGGGCTAAAATTAAATTGTTATAGTGATAATTAATGTAGTTAAAAATTGGGATACGAGTAATAGGTATGCCTTTTTGGATCCAACTACGTACTTTATTAAGTTAAATGCTGTCAAGTTTGCACAAAGACATGAGCGCGCATCACTAAATTTAAAGTAGCAATTGTTTTCTGGTGGATGAATACAAACTTTCCTTTTCCAGCACACCAAGTGTGTCGATACACACATAGAGGTATGTTTTGTATATCGGTATACATATTCCGTATCCGGTGAAAGGAAGTTATAAACGTGAAGCAGATATTTGTAGACTAAACCCACGTGTAAATATGTTTACCGCAGACTGCATACATACAATAATTTATCACAGTCGGGTCGAGTGAGCAAGCAGGATGTTCATCCCGCTAAATCATATAAAATGGTTTTCCTCCTGGGAAAAATAATATTTATTTGTTTGTAGCGTGTTTCATTATAATGCTCCAGCAAACACATACTAAATAATTAATCGCATTTTTTTTTATATTTGTAATCAATGTAACTGATTTTTCTGCCCGAACAGACGCTAATGAAATATCGATTAACTTGGGCACCCCAAACAGAGTTATAATTAGTAAAATACTACATACATTTAAATCACATTAGTAGGGACACGAAAAATTCGCGGGTTCAATGACCTACAGGATAAACTCCATAGACCTACGTACACTCGGTCAAATGCCATCCACTCATTGGCTGCTGTCTTGTAAGACGTCCCAACGTAGCAGCCTGTGATTCGATAGAGCTTTGGTCGAGTGTTTCTCATTGGCCCAGAGTCATCCAGGTGAGTTGTGAGCCAATAGCAGAGGCAGCACTGAGGTATAACTATTTGTATTTTAGCATATCGCGAAATGAATTCGCGAATTTTTCCGGTTTCTACACATTAGTCATTGTGCAAGCATAACGCAAAATTAATTTATTATAGTTAGTCATAAATTAGGTACTAACTGGAACTAAAATGATCAAACTTTTAATAGAAAATATATTTTGTTTGATTTGGATTATTATAGAGGATAGCGAACTTCCGTAAAATATCATTTGTTAATAAAACATAAATAAAACTAATCGAATGTTTACACTGTTACAAGACGTTATAAAGAAATGTAAAATAAAAAAAAAACACGGGTTGTTATTACTAAGTTACGTGTAATTGTCTGATTTTATTCAAAATAATTCGTCAAATTCCACAGTGCCAACTCTTGTCCTTTCACTAGGTATACAAAACCCCAAAGTTTATTGAAGTTATTATACAATTATTGGATTTAATTACCTTCTCTGTCATAAAGATCTCAAAAAATTAAAAATATTTGGGTTAAAATGTAGCAAGTGTTAATAATACGTTTTTTTATACTTATTCGAGAAACTATTACTATATTGTTTGGATAATTTTAGTAAATAGAGTCTACGTTGAAATAAAAAATAAATAAATTATATATTTAAAAATAAATGTGCCTGTTTGTATTGATTACTCCTGAACTGAACAAACACTAACGAAATAGGTACTACATATCGTAATATGGACTTATTCTTATGTTCTGCGTAAGAGGACATCATTGACTTGGGATCTTACAACGGTACTGGCAAACTCATTTGACGTACACAAAACCGTGTAGATTTACTACTAACGCTACACTAATGGACTAGTGTATTTGTTGAAATCCGTAAAAGTAAAGTGATTATTCGACGCGATATATTTAAATTACGTTCGATTTATCATCAATCAATGTCGTATTGAAACTCTTTCAGATAAAGTGACATATTTATTTTAAAACCTCACCAGCTGTCCGCAATGACACATTTTTAGGGACCGGAAAAATTCGCGGGTTCAATGACCTCCAGGATGAACTCCACAGTTCTACGTACACTCGGTCAAATGCCACCCACTCATTGGCTGCTGTCTTGTGAGACGTCCCAACATAGCAGCCTGTGATTCGATGAAGCTTTGGTCGGGTGTTTCTCATTGTCCCAGAGTCATCCAGGTGAGTTGTGAGCCAACAGCAGAGGCAGCACTGAGGTATAACATTTGTAGTTTAGCCTATCGCGAGATGAATTCGCGAATTTTTCCGGTCTCTACACATTTTCTTTCACAGTTCTAGTGGCAAATAATCCGTTTGATCATGGAATCAAAATTGATTTGCTGCGCAACATGCGCGCGCCGTCTATATGGTCCATGGTTACACGTTCTTCCAATACCTCCAGTCGGTCAGAGTACTCTCCTATAATAACGCTGCAGCCTTTCAAAATAACGAGTTTCCCGCAAACAAATCAGCAAAGAAGAGGAGAAAAATGATGCACTAATATAGCGGAAATCTGCTTTAATGGCTGTCTAAAAGAAAACAAAAATCAATATACAAGGTTTTTTTTCTTTCCTGTTTCAGGAAACGGCCTAAGCTCGTAAACATCGCCTAATCACAGGTGAAACGTATTTCGCAGAACGAAGTCGGTTATTCAGCTTCATGACTGACGTCATGCTAAATCCAAAAATACACCTTTGATAATTCCTTTCCGTTCGGCCCACAGGCGCAGGTGGAAAGCTTACATCCATTTATTCTAGAACATATTTTTAAAACATTTACGATAAGAATATGTTTATCGTTCATCTTCTATATTTTTCCACCCCTTGAGGTAAAAGTTGGTGTTATAAAAAAAAACATTAAAATAAAATTTTAGTTACGACTTCTAGGAGGTATAATGATTTAAAACGGATGAAATATATTTTTCATATTAAAGGAGTAAAGGTAATTCCCCCCCCCCAAAAAAAAAAACCTTACCCATTTATAATGCCTTGATACGATTTTCTCCATTATCAAATTAAAATAAAATTGTCATTTCTATAAATTAAGTACTAGCCTGTAAGCAATTTCCGCAAAACTTGAGCAATTATCGTGCACATAACAAAGTGATGAGTGGAAATAATTTTTGTATAAACTTTTGAGTTGATGGTTCTGGCGTCAAGGTACCACGAAAAGAAAAAGATAGAAATTTCTGGAAGTCACGCCATGGTAACAACTGCGATAGGTAGCCTTTCTTCGAAATACATACACCGTTAGAAATTACAGTAAATGTACGGAACTTTTTAATGAAGAATTTAACTCAAATAAAGGAATAGTACTTCGTAATTTCAAACAACTGAATTTCGTAGAACCTACGCCGTATTTTGACTTCCGAGTTCGATGTTTCGTTCTAAATTATGGTAATCACGCACGTGAACAAAAGAAGAGTGTTCTTGCTGTAGACGTAACCAGTTTTTGAATGTTTTAGTCAATATACCAAGAATATTCTTTTTGATTCATTTCGGGAAGCCTACGATAAACATCCTGTATTGCACAGACCCGAACAAGCCCGAATATCTACCTTCGGCCAACGTCGGGATAATTTTTTTCTGTAGACTCAAAATAGGTATTAACACGAGGAGGATTCAATGTTGAAGGCATAGTTTGAATTTATTGATACGTAAACGAACTGATTATTGATGTTGAAGGGGTAATTATCTTGACTAGTCACTCTTCCTTGAAAAAAAAATTAAAAAAATCGGCAATACTTTTATTTCGTGCTACAAAATTTCCTCTATTTAACAAATTTTGTTGAGATAGAGGTTAGTATAGCTACATTAAAAAAAATTGGGAGATTGTGTGAATGGTTTGTTAGGTCACGATAGCTACATATTAAATTAGAAATTCCTAAACAACCATTAAAATGATTTGACAGTATTTTTAATGTAGCTATACTAACCTAACATAACCAAACATCCACAATTTTGTAAAGTAATAAACAAAAAAAAACTGACGAAGTTGGCCGAAGGTAAATATTCGGGCTTGTTCGGGTCTGTGCAATACAGAATGCACATCATAGGCTTCCCATTCATTTCCAAAGTTAGTACACTCAGTTTCCGTAAAAATACAAAGATAGCAGTAAATTTACGAAGATCCCTGGATATTTGTAACCAGCTTTATTCGTAAAATGGAGATGAAATTTTTTAACAGTGTAAAGTTAAAACTCGTTGATCAAAACCCTGTTAATAAAAAACTCTAATTAGTAAAAAGAGTTTTCAAAGTCCCTAGAAATTACACGGAAGTTATAGCGTTACGTAAAGTGTTTAATACAAAAGTATGGTTATACATAATGTAATCCAAAGTTGTTTATGTTTTAAAGGTAAACAATTGCATGAAGTAAAAGATGGTTATTGCAAATATCTCAGAATAATGTAGAGAAACAATACACAATGCACTCAACTAAATTAATACTGATGTATTGCTTTGGTTCATTTTAGTCCGGGGAAAAATAGTTTAGAAACTTTATTCTTCCAAAATTATGGTAATATTTAATTTTTAGGTAATTTATAAACCTTTGCTTTATCCTTCTGTCTTAATCTTTTTTTAAAAAGTAGTATGCCTATAGTACAACAAATTTATTTTAAAGACACTGTAGCCATCCTAAAATTGTATTTTACAATTCCTAGAAAAAAGTACCTATCGTGGTGCATAAAATAGCGTGCAAGTTTTCTTTGAGCAAATACTTTATTTTTAAAAGTGTGTTATGCATCTCCTAAACAAGAAAATTTTTTTTTTTTAATTTTTTTTTTAATTTGATTCATAAATTACATAAAAATTGTGATTTAGATTTTTTTAAGGGTATGGTTAACACAAACATCGTAACTGAAACGTGACAAAATTTATGGACCCTTCAGGTTTGACTGTACCTAAAACATGTTGCTTACTTTTTTTTTTCTTCGCGACTCAGCAAGTGACGTGGAGGAACAGAAGCAAGTAGACTTGATGTAAGCTTTTGGACATACACCATTGCTAAGCACATGTATGTCTGTAGAAGAAAACTACTGTAGTAACGTAGTTTTCTTCTACAGACATACATGTGCTTAGCAATGGCGTATGTCCAAAATCTTACATCAAGGGCTGTATTCCAAGACACAAAAATTAGGGTTTAGGTGTTGAATATGCAATACCTGTACCCTAACCATATTCCAAGTGCACGATAGGACACGGCCAGTCCCTTATTTTTTAGGGCACTGATTTTTGGTGTCCTATCTGTTGCCGATTTGATCCATAACTGTATATACTTATATATATTTTTTTCCTTTTTAATGAATTTTAACGGAACTTTTACGATTACAATTCCCCCCCCCCTAATATCTTAAAAAACAGCAAACATAAATACGGTCAAAAATTCATCGTTTATTCTTGTAAAACCAAAATTAAATATTTTATTTCACATTAGAATTCCATAGTTTTAAAAAATAAGCTAAAATTACGATGGATTCCACGAAGTACAACTGATTATAGCCTCGCACAAGTCCTCGTTTATTAAAACGGCTGCCGATCTGATACCTTACAGGGGTTCAGTTAGGACACGTTTTGGGAGAGTTAGGGTACGGCAGTTGCCCAACAAGGCAGTGCATATTCGCTACCTCACTCAAACGTCTTGGAATACCGCCCCCATGTCATGCACTCCCATTGCACAAATCTTTCAAAGATGATAGCAGCAAGTAGGTCCTACCCTGCGCGCCGGAGTCTGGCTGATGGAAATACAATCCGATCTTCTCCCCCCATCGGACACCTGTGCGGAGTGTTACCCCCTCCCCCTCCCTGGTCTAGCGCACGCGAGGGCTTATTACCTGTGCCCTGAGTGTAATGTAATCATAGAGCACCACTCTGGCTCGTCATCCCGGGGTGATCAGGGGGTAGGGGGGGGGGGTGCTTTCTCATCCCGGAGTGATCTGTGGTGGGAGGGGTGTGTGCTTTTTCATCTCGGGGGATGTAAAAAAGAGGAGGCGCCGATCCCCAGCTTGGAAACAAAAACTAAACAGTGAAGGCGATACCCTGTGCGCCGAGAGACCTCCATGTATCCTCTGGCAGTCGCATCAGAGAGCACAGAGGCTGCATACAGTCCGGTCACACCTAACTGTGTAGTCTGCTGTTCATTTCAGGTCGGGGGATAAAGTTTGGAAACTTCTGACTTAAGTCTTTTTATAAAGGAGTACAGTACAAAATATTTCTTTTAAAGCCACATATGTAGCCATCCTAAAGCTGTATTTAACAATTTCTAGAAAAAAGTAGATATCGTGGTGCATAAAATTGCGTGAAAGTTTTCTTTGAGCAAATACTATATTTTTTAAGGTGTGTTATGCATCTCCTAAACAAGAAAAGTATTTTTAATTTTTATTTTAATTTGATACATAAATTACGTAAAAATTGTGATTTAAATTTTTTCACGTGACAACGTCTAATAAATCGATGAACGCCGGCTGCACGCACAAAAAAGTGTCCCGTTACGCACATTGTTCCGTTTCACTGTGTCCCGTTACGCTAATTGTACGCTCGACTGTTTATAAAGTGAAGTGAAAAATTAATGTGGTTTTCATTGCTTATTACAACAACAATTTCGGCAATAAAAGTTAATTATTCTTGCATTTTAAAAATCTGATTACGAGTATAATTTCAAGTATTTATGTTTTTATTATTAAAATAAAAAGATTCAATTGTATTTATAAAAGTATGCAGTCATTTCATCAATGTTTTGTTATGACGTTGTCAGGTTAAACTATCGTCCGTAAACCGACTTTACAGACAACCAATTTTTCTAATGGTATGGTTAGTACAAACCTCGCTACTGCTAAGTGACGCATAGAGGCGGCACAAGTCCGGCAATGCTTCTGTTTGTTTGTTACTTCTATCATGTCTCATCTTTAGTTTGCAGTGTGCATTTCAATGGGCACTTACTATATCTTCCCCACGAACGATTTTAGCGCGGTCATTGTTTCGGTGTGCTGTGTGGCCAGATACAACCAAAGAGAACAAAATGTTTTAGACATGTTTTTTTTATGTACTTGAAAATATTTTTTTTTTTTAAATGAAGATTCGGAATGATAATTTTCTTAATGTATGTTAGCAAGAGCTTCATCTGATACTATCCAATCCTCACTTCAAATGAACTTAACAGAAAGATGCCATCTTGATTTCAATTTTTTTGTCCTTAAATATTTTTCTAATTTTTAATATTAAATTTTTGTCTCTTTTTGACCAAAATTAAAAGTGACCAACTGCTACAAGTAGTTTCTCCTGTAAAAATAATAATTGGCGTTTAGAATATCTATATAATATTTCTTTAAGTATGTACCTATACGTAGAGACCGGAAAAATTCGCGGATTCATTCGGCGATAGGCTAGAAGTCAAATACACATACCTTTTAATTGATTTTGCTATTGGCTTACTGTTCATCTGTACGAATCTCAACCAATTATAAACCCTCAACCAAAGAAGGATCGAATCACAGACAAACCAGCTGAGACGACTCATAAGTCAGCAGCCAATGAACTGGCGTTATTTGCCCAAGTGTACAGGGGAATGTGCAGTCTATCCTGAAGGCTAATTAAACCGCGAATTTTTCCGGTCCCTACCTATACGACTCTAACTATAAGACTATCAAAATACACTATTTTATGATCTTAGGAAAATCAATAAATAGTAAAATTAAAAATATTTGAAAACTTAAGTATAATGATTAATGATACTATACAAAATAATAATATTAATTTTAACAAGCTAGGCTGTAACAATCTTCCAACAGAGGGAGTAATTTGCTCCATAATGCAATCCAAGCTGAGACAGACTATCTAGGGGCATGCAGATTTCGCGAAAAGAGTTCGAGACTAGCTGAAAGTTAAAACACTGTAGCATCGTCTGTGTTTCGTGATTGGGCGAGTTTCTCCCAGATACATATCGATTGTAACAACACCAATCACAGCGATTCAACGTGAAAGCAAACGCGTCCTGAATGGGTCGGTCAAATAAGGCAACGACTTCTCTCGCAGACGGCCGCCAATCACAAGGAAGAAACTACAGGTGCGGGTATACCTTGTTTCAGTCTAATGGGCGTTCAGATCTTTTCGCGAAAAATGCCTGCCCCTATATATAGCTGTTGCAGTTTACAGTAAGACACTGGATGATTGCTACCTATGGAACCACATTTTTGACTTGTGTTTTACATAAATGCTATATATAGAGACCGGAAAAATTCGCGAATTCATCTCGCGATAGGCTAAAATACAAATAGTAATACCTCAGTGCTGCCTCTGCTATTGGCTCACAACTCACCTGGATGACTCTGAGCCAATGAGAAACACCCGACCAAATCTTTATCGAATTACAGGCTGCTACGTTGGGACGCCTCACAAGACAGCAGCCAATGAGTGGGTGGCATTTGACCGAGTGTACGTAGAACTGTGGAGTTCATCCTGGAGGTCATTGAACCCGCGAATTTTTCCGGTCTTTAACTATATACTGTACTATGACAGATTTTTTAAAATAATCCCTTTAAAAGACAGCTTAGGTAATATTAATGTATCACCATGAAAAACATTTTTTTAGTAAATAATAACTAAAACATAGCAAAAAAAAATACTGCATTGAAGGTGAGAGGTATATATTATCCTCGTTAATGAAGTTTTACATCCAACAAGATTTTTTTATTGTTATTTATTTTATTGTGTTAATATTATTTACACAATCAAAGTTTTTCAGAAAATTTAACACAAAAAAATACATGAAAACTGTGATCGTGATGCATTGACGCCAATACATAGAAAAAAAATTGTTTTACTAAAAAAAAAGATTTATTTAGATTCCCAGATGCCAAGAAATAGTTTGCAATACTACAAGGAAGATATTGTAACTTTGCCCAACACATGGCTATGGTTATTTTTGCATATATGAAATACTCTTTTTTCGAGATATTTTTGAGTATTTATTAGGAAAATTGGCACATAATTTTATATTCTAATTGATGTTTTATTCAATTCGTAATTTTTTAAAAACATGGAAACATACTCGAATATTCAATAATTGATTTTTAATTAGTTTTATTATGCGCAGTTAATAATGGAAAGTTGTTCAGGGAACGGTTTACAAATGACTAACTTGTGGAGGTACCGGGACGAAAACAAAGCATAATTATGCCCGGGTAAGAATCCGAACTTTCATTACCGCGAACAGTATGTTGTGTATTTTTACATGGCTATTTCGATTCCATTTACAAAAAAAAAAAAAAAAAAAACTTTTGTGCGTTCCTTAAAAAAAAAAAAAAAGCAGTAATGACAAACAAAAAAAAAATAGTAAGGATCCCAGACTTTCACGCACATTGTCTGGAGTTGCTTGGCTTTTGATGATGGCGACTGCAACGTCGACCGAAACGTCGGTGATATCTTCTTCGCCTTTGACGCGGCTACAACCCAGAAGCCAAGAATCTGAGCGACAACAAAATAAAAAGGGTTATCTGTAAAGTCGGTTTACGGACGATAATTTAACGTGATAACGTCATAAGAAAACATTGATGAAAAATTGCATACTTTTTTTAATTTTCAAATATTATTTATTACAGTTTTTTTTTGCAAATTTAATTTAAATATAATCACGAATAATGAGATAAAATGCCTGCCTTAACCTGTTTGATATTATAGAAGATTTTCCTCGCACGGTGGTTGGCAGGTTCTTGCACGCTCGGCTCAGACGGAACGTGACAATATTTCGTGCGTGCAGCCGGCGTTCATCGAATTTATAAGACGTTATACAGTCAAAAAAAAAACGCAACTAAATAACCAACAAATCGTGCAAGACCGAGGACACACGTTAATTTTTTTTTCTCTCTCTCTCTCGGAAAAGAGGAGGAGGTTTAGAAGCGCAAGGGTGTAACGTCGATAATTGCCTCCCCCGCCTTGTAGGGAAGACTGAGCGCTCCAGCGATAACGCGACTGCTCTGCGGCATTGTGCCTGGAGCAGCAGCCCTCGCAGGAATAGTAGTAGCCTTTGTCTCGGCGGTGCTCCAGCGGAGAGCTTGTTTTGACTACAACAGGGGCTTCCAGGGGCCACCAGAGGGGAGTGTCTGTTGTTGTTGTTGAGTTGCCGAGGGAGGAGGGGTGGGGGGTGGCTGGCGAGAGTGGAGAGTGCTCAGGAGAGCAGTTCGCTCATTAGATCACGGCGCTAGCAGGGCTGGGGGGGGGGGGGAGAGGGGGCGCTGATGGCGTCATGACGGGAGCGTGCGTCGCCCGCCAGGAGTGATCACAGCTCAGCCGTCGAGTGCCTCTTCAGCGCGGTAGCCGGTCTCTGGAGTGCGGCTCGCAGATTTCCACTGGGGCCCCGGGGCGAGTGACACATTCTCCCCAACCCTCCATCCCTCCATGGGAAGCCTTCATCTCACAGACGAGAGAGCCAAAACCCGAAGTTCCCCGAAGTTCGTGCTCGCTTCTTTTTCTTCCGTATCTTTAATGTAGCTATCCCAACCAGATCAACCGTCCGCAATGTTTAAAAAGTATTTATAGTGTAGCCAACCTGACCTAATATTGACCATTTGTATCGTTTTATCAACACCGTCATATTTATTTACAATGAACAAAAAAAAAAAAAACGAAGATGCACGATCGGGAGTTTGGCTCTCTCTCTCTCTCGTCTGTGAAAAGAAAGGCTTCCCGCCTTCCGTCCGTCCTAGACAAACGACTTGCAACTCGACCTCATCCGAGAGAATATTGCCCCAAACAAGCGCTGCCAAACAATCCGTGGGGTCTCTCTATCTCTCTATCTCTCTATCTCTCTCGGAGATTTGTTTGCTGTTTCGTGACGAGTTATTGTACGTATCGCGTTAGCATTTCCTCGGAAAAATTCAGAGTCGTGCTGAAGTGTTTGGACGTGAGTTTTATCTTTCTCTCTCTCTCTCTTTCTCTTTCTCTCTCTCTCTCTCTCTCTCGCTCGGAGATTTGTTTGCTGTTTCGTGACGTTTTTTTGAACGTATTGCGTTAGCGTTTCCTCGGAAATTTCAATTTCTTGTCATTACTGTTAACCATGGTATTGTCCAGTTTAGTAAACTTGAAAATAAAAATAAACAACTATTTTAGCTGGACATAGCGGATGTAATAAGTACTCTCTGTGTGTGTGTTCGTGGTATACCATTTTTTTGTAAACATTTAAATGATTTTATTCTTATAGTTAACTGAGAAATAGTATTTCATTTTTAAAGTAATCTACTTTAGATTATGTAAGTATTATTTGAAATCATAGTTTTTGTTCTTGTTTATATTTTTGTTTTATATTCATACGGTATATTTATTTCGGCAATAAAAAATCAGACCAGCACTTGTGAGCCCATATCGAGAAATGATGTTTTTATTCATTAACTATACAGTTCTAGTTTATTGTCTTATGTGTGAGCTATTTTAGATTTTAGTTCAGTAAATTGTTTTTTTATCTTTTTTTTTAATGTTTGGTTTTGATCTGTTAAGGTAATATATTTTATTTTATAACCTGTGATTTATTTTATAACAAGATGGTCAGCACCTTAATGCAAAATTAAAAATAAATAAATATCTGTCTTGCATTTACATTATTTTGTTCTCACCAGGTATTTTCTAAACGTTATTTTCCAACCGTAAAATTGAGCGTAAACGAGAATAATTATAAACAATTGCGTGATATTTTTGCCGCTATAATATAATCTTCAGTAAATATCTGGATAGACAATTTGAAAAGAAACGTATTATGCAAGAGAGCTATAGCAATAATTATACAGTAAAGCCTCTCAAATAATAGTTATGATATTAAGAAAATTTCAACAATGACATTCTTTTCGTAAATAATTTTCCAAGGTAAGCAAATAGATTTTAAATAATTTCATTTAAAAGCGTAATTTTCTTTCACTATGCAACAGTTTTATAAGATAAAAATGATGCGTGTTATAAAAATTATAACAAAGTCTTCTGTAAACATTTGGTATGCATTACTAAAAGTTTTCGTGTCACTTTGCCTTTTCTTTACTTCGTGTAAAGAAGACACAAACACAAGCCAAAACGCAAGAATGTTGAAAGCTGGCCGATGCTTTTTATTCGTTTTTGCGTCTCACATAGTTTAAAATGGGATATTTGAAACATTTTACAGTAAAATCTTTTTTTGCGTTCTTGCGCACCTTGCCTAGTGTATAAACTTGGCCTAAAGGGCGAAGCACGGTTAGGTAACGTTAGGTTAGATAAAGTTAGGTTAGATACGGTAACGTTAGTTACATTAGGATAGGTTAATAAGATTAGGTTAGATAATGTTTACATTAGTTAAGGTTAGGTTATATAACGTAATGTTAGGTTAGAATAGGTTAGGTTAGATAATATTAGGTTAGATAAGTTTTACATTAGTTAAGGTTAGGTTAGATAAGGTTGTGTTACGTAAGGTTAAGTTGGATAGTGTTAGATTAGATAAGGTTAGGTGATATAAGTTTAGATGAGATAATGTTAGGTTGGATAAGGTTAGGTTAGATAAAGGTTAGGTTGGATAAGGTAATGTTAGATAATGTGAGGTTGGATAATGTTAGATTAGGTAATGTTAGGTGATATAAGTTTAGATGAGATAAGGTTAGGTTGGATAATGTTAGGTTAGATAAGGTTAGGTTGTATACAGTTATGTTGGATTAGATAAAGTTAATTAAGGTGAGGTTAGGTTGGATAATGTTAGATTAGATAAGGTTAGGTGAGATGTTAGGTTAGATAGAGGTTAGGTTAGGTTGTATACGGTTATGTTAGATTAGATAAAGTTAATTAAGGTGAGGTTAGGTTAGATAATGTTAGGTTGGATAATGTTAGATTAGATAAGGTTAGGTGAAATGTTAGGTTAGATAAGGTTAGGTTGGATAATGTTAGGTTAGATAAGGTTAGGTTGGATAATGTTAGGTTAGATAAGGTTGATTAAGGCCAGGCCAGGTCGGATAAGGCCCCCCCGGGGGCTGCAGCTGTGGGCGGACTGAAGCCACGTGACCCGCGAAGACCCGCCCTCCCTTCATGAAGAGAGAAGAAGCGTGTGCGAGGTGGGTGAAGTGGGGGAAGGGGTTGCAGGGAATCGCTTCTAATTGGCCGCGGCCAGGGCGCCTAGCCAACACCGGGAGCCGCGCCGATAATTACTCGGGAACCCCCGGGGTCAGCGAAGGATGAGGCCGCGGGGTGCTGCACCTTGGGGGGGGGGGGGGCAGGAAAAAAGCCCGGTAGCCGGCCGACACACCTCCCTGTTTGGGATCGCCCCACTAATTCCAGCGCCGCGGTCTGTAATTCCCTCGCTAGCAGCAGCCGAGTTACCTCGACACGCGCCCGCCAGGGGAATCAAGCTTCCCCCCTGGCGCACGAGCTAGCTCCGGAAGCGCTAAGGACGACTCTGCCTCGCGCATCATACGCCTATTCGCCTCTACGCGATTTCCGAGCGCGCGCAGTCTTTGCGTCGGTGACGCCCCTTTATGGGCTTTCAGCGGCGAACCTAGTTATTTATGAGGAAAGTGACTCCTTCATTATTGGTCTTATATATAGGAACCGGAAAAATTCGCGGGTTCAATGACCTCCAGGATGAACTCCACAGTTATACGTACACTCGGTCAAATGTCACCCACTCATTGGCTGCTGTCTTGTAAGGCGTCCCAACGTAGCAGCCTGTGATTCGTATAAAGCTTTGGTCGGGCGTTTCTCATTGGCCCGGAGTCATCCAGGTGAGTTGTGAGCCAATAGCAGAGGCAGCACTGAGGTAAAACGATTTGTATTTTAGCCTATCGCGAAATGTATTCGCGAATTTTTCCGGTCTCTAGTTATTTAATATTAATTTGCAAACATAATAGTGAGGAAGTGGTGAAATTGAAGTATAAAATTAAAATACATACCTGCCTGCAGACGTTCATTTTGATAACCTGACCCCAAAAAAATAAAATATAGTAGATAAAATATTAATTATTTAGGCTCCCTGCAATGTCCTATACATCGCACAATACTAGGTCCAAAAAGTATCTTCGATCTAATCAACGAAACCTCGTAACTTCGATATTGTGAATTTTACCATTCGTGCATTAATTTCCTCACAATTATGTTCTGCATGTACTCTCCAAACGCTACTATAACGTAGAAATTTATTTCCATGAAATGCAATTCCCATTTCAGCAAACCTATTAACAAATGTGAAAGGTTCATGAGAGTATTTATATTCCAGTAAGCATCCTGCTTTACATCATCAGTATTCTGAAATAAAAATAAAACTAAGGAGTTAAGATGTAGCAATTCGTTACAACTAGTACAAAAACAACTGAGTTTAACGTTATTGTTTTTTTTTTTACTCCCTCCTGTAAAATTTTCATTCTAGGAGATACAAAGTTTTCAGATTAGACCAGCGACATGTTAAAATCGATGCAAAGGAACGAAGCTTGTACAGATAAGTGTCACTAGCTCTTAAAAGTTATTCGTGGTCAGACACCTTAAATGAATGTTTTAGCGGTTTGTAACTGGCGCGCTAACACCCGGAGGACAGCACTTCGTCTGGAGACCCACCATGAAGTACCCGGAGCTCTGGTGACAAACGCCAGTTATCCCCGCATCCACACGTATAGGCCTATATACGTAGCTCGCGCTAGCTGAACACCCGGGGGAAGGGGGAGCTGAATTGTTGCCCCTTTACTGTCAGAAAAATCCTGATGGGCTGCCCTTCCAAGGGGCAACAATTCAGACATTTCAAAAAAAATACTACTGTCAGAAAAATCCTGATGGGCTGCCCTTCCAAGGGGCAACAATTCAGACATTTCAAAAACACTACTGTCAGAAAAATCCTGATGGGCTGCCCTTCCAAGGGGCAACAATTTAGACATTTCAAAAACACTACTGTCAGAAAAATCCTGATGGGCTGCCCTTCCAAGGGGCAACAATTCAGAAATTTCAAAAACAATAATGTCAGAAAAATCCTGAAGGGTTGTCCTTCCAAGGGGCAACAATTCAGACATTTCAAAAACACTAGATACTGTCAGAAAATTCCTGAAAGGCTGCCCTTACAAAGGGCAACAATTCAGACATTTCAAAAACACTACTGTCAGAAAAATCCTGATGAGTTGCCCTTCCAAGGGGCAACAATTCAGACATTTCAAAAACACTACTGTCAGAAAAATCCTGAAGGGCTGCCCTTCCAAGGGGCAACAATTCAGACATTTCAAAAACACTACTGTCAGAAAAATCCTGAAGGGCTGCCCTTCCAAGGGGCAACAATTCAGACATTTCAAAAACACTACTGTCAGAAAAATCCTGAAGGGCTGCCCTTCCAAGGGGCAACAATTCAGACATTTCAAAAACACTACTGTCAGAAAAATCCTGAAGGGCTGCCCTTCCAAGGGGCAAATATTCAGACATTACAAAAACACTACTGTCAGAAAAATCCTGATGGCCTGCCTTTCCAAGGAGCAACAATTCAGACATTTCAAAAACACTAATGTCAGAAAAATCCTGAAGGGCTGCCCTTCCAAGGGGCAACAATTCAGACATTTCAAAAACACTACTGTCTGAAAAATCATGAAGGGCTGCCCTTCGAGGGGCAACAATTCAGTTATTTCAAAAACACTACTGTCAGAAAAATCCTGAAGGGCTGCCCTTCCAAGGGGCAACAATTCAGACATTTCAAAAACACTACTGTCAGAAAAATCCTGAAGGGCTGCCCTTCCAAAAGGCAACAATTTAGACATTTCAAAAACACTACTGTCAGAAAACTCCTGATGGCCTGCATTTCCAAGGGGCAACAATTCAGACATTTCAAAAACACTACTGTCAGAAAAATCCTGAAGGGCTGCCCTTCCAAGGGGAAACAATTCAGACATTTCAAAATAAATACTGTCAGAAAAATCCTGATGGGCTGCCCTTTCAAGGGGCAACAATTCATACATTTCAAAAACACCAGATACTGTCAGAAAATTCCTAAAGGGCTTCCCTTCCAAAAGGCAACAATTCAGACATTTCAAAAACACTAGATACTGTCAGAAAATTCCTGAAGGGCTGCCCTTCCAAGGGGCAACAATTCAGACATTTCAAAAACACTACTGTCAGAAAAATCCTGATGGCCTGCCTTTCCAAGGGGCAACAATTCAGACATTTCAAAAACACTACTGTCAGAAAAATCCTTATGGGCTGCCCTTCCAAGGGGAAACAATTCAGACATTTCAAAAACACTACTGTCAGAAAAATCCTGATGGGCTGCCCTTCCAAGGGGCAACAATTCAGACATTTCAAAAACACTACTCTCAGAAAAATCCTGATGGCATGCCTTTCCAAGGGGCAACAATTCAGACATTTTAAAAACTCTACTGTCAGAAAAATCCTGAAGGGCTGCCCTTCCAAGGGGCAACAATTCAGACATTTCATAAACACTACTGTCAGAAAAATCCTGAAGGGCTGCCCTTCCAAGGGGCACCAATTCAGTTATTTCAAAAATACTACTGTCAGAAAAATCCTGAAGGGCTGCCCTTCCAAGGGGCAACAATTCAGACATTTCAAAAACACTACTGTCAGAAAAATCCTGAAGGGCTGCCCTTCCAAGGGGCAAAAATTTAGACATTTCAAAAACACTACTGTCAGAAAAATCCTGATGGTCTGCCTTTCCAAGGGGCAACAATTCACACATTTCAAAAACACTACTGTCAGAAAAATCCTGAAGGGCTGCCCTTCCAAGGGGCAACAATTCAGACATTTCAAAAACACTACTGTCAGAAAAATCCTGATGGGCTGCCCTTTCAAGGGGCAACAATTCATACATTTCAAAAACACTAGATACTGTCAGAAAATTCCTAAAGGGCTTCCTTTCCAAGGGACAACAATTCAGACATTTCAAAAACACTAGATACTGTCAGAAAATTACTGAAGGGTTGCCCTTCCAAGGGGCAACAATTCAGACATTTCAAAAACACTAGATACTGTCAGAAAATTCCTAAAGGGCTTCCTTTCCAAGGGGCAATAATTCAGACATTTCAAAAACACTAGATACTGTCAGAAAATTTCTAAAGGGCTTCCTTTCCAAGGGGCAACAATTCAGAAATTTCAAAAACAATAATGTCAGAAAAATCCTGAAGGGTTGCCCTTCCAAGGGGCAACAATTCAGACATTTCAAAAACACTACTGTCAGAAAAATCCTGATGGGCTACCCTTCCAAGGGGCAACAATTCAGAAATTTCAAAAATACTACAGTCAGAAAAATCCTGATGGGCTGCCCTTCCAAGGGGCAACAATTCAGACATTTCAAAAACACTACTGTCAGAAAAATCCTGATGGGCTGCCCTTCCAAGGGGCAACAATTTAGACATTTCAAAAACACTACTGTCAGAAAACTCCTGATGTCCTGCATTTCCAAGGGGCAACAATTCAGACATTTCAAAAACACTACTGTCAGAAAATTCCTGAAGGGCTGCCCTTCCAAGGGGAAACAAATCAGACATTTCAAAATCAATACTGTCAGAAAAATCCTGATGGGCTGCCCTTTCAAGGGGCAACAATTCATACATTTCAAAAACACTAGATACTGTCAGAAAATTCCTAAAGGGCTGCCCTTCCAAGGGGAAACAAATCAGACATTTCAAAATCAATACTGTCAGAAAAATCCTGATGGGCTGCCCTTTCAAGGGGCAACAATTCATACATTTCAAAAACACTAGATACTGTCAGAAAATTCCTAATGGGCTTCCCTTCCAAAAGGCAACAATTCAGATATTTCAAAAACACTAGATACTGTCAGAAAATTCCTGAAGGGCTGCCCTTCCAAGGGGCAACAATTCAGACATTTAAAAAACACTACTGTCAGAAAAATCCTGATGGCCTGCCTTTCCAAGGGGCAACAATTCAGACATTTCAAAAACACTACTGTCAGAAAAATCCTTATGGGCTGCCCTTCCAAGGGGAAACAATTCAGACATTTCAAAAACACTACTGTCAGAAAAATCCTGATGGGCTGCCCTTCCAAGGGGCAACAATTCAGAAATTTAAAAAACACTAGATACTGTCAGAAAATTACTGAAGGGCTGCCCTTCCAAGGGGCAACAATTCAGACATTTCAAAAACACTACTGTCAGAAAAATCCTGAAGGGCTGCCCTTCCAAGGGGCAAATATTCAGACATTTCAAAAACACTACTCTCAGAAAAATCCTGATGGCCTGCCTTTCCAAGGGGCAACAATTCAGACATTTTAAAAAACACTACTGTCAGAAAAATCCTGAAGGGCTGCCCTTCCAAGGGGCAACAATTCAGACATTTCAAAAACACTACTGTCAGAAAAATCCTGAAGGGCTGCCCTTCCAAGGGGCAACAATTCAGACACATCAAAAACACTACTGTCAGAAAAATCCTGAAGGACTGCCCTTCCAAGGGGCAACAATTTAGACATTTCAAAAACACTACTGTCAGAAAACTCCTGATGGCCTGCATTTCCAAGGGGCAACAATTCAGACATTTTAAAAACACTACTGTCAGAAAATTCCCTGAAGGGCTGCCCTTCCAAGGGGAAACAATTCAGACATTTCAAAATCAATACTGTCAGAAAAATCCTGATGGGCTGCCCTTTCAAGGGGCAACAATTCATACATTTCAAAAACACTAGATACTGTCAGAAAATTCCTAAAGGGCTTCCCTTCCAAAAGGCAACAATTCAGATATTTCAAAAACACTAGATACTGTCAGAAAATTCCTGAAGGGCTGCCCTTCCAAGGGGCAACAATTCAGACATTTCAAAAACACTACTGTCAGAAAAATCCTGATGGCCTGCCTTTCCAAGGGGCAACAATTCAGACATTTCAAAAACACTACTGTCAGAAAAATCCTTATGGGCTGCCCTTCCAAGGGGAAACAATTCAGACATTTCAAAAACACTACTGTCAGAAAAATCCTGATGGGCTGCCCTTCCAAGGGGCAACAATTCAGAAATTTAAAAAACACTAGATACTGTCAGAAAATTACTGAAGGGCTGCCCTTCCAAGGGGCAACAATTCAGACATTTCAAAAAAAACTACTGTCAGAAAAATCCTGAAGGGCTGCCCTTCCAAGGGGCAAATATTCAGACATTTCAAAAACACTACTCTCAGAAAAATCCTGATGGCCTGCCTATCCAAGGGGCAACAATTCAGACATTTTAAAAAACACTACTGTCAGAAGAATCCTGAAGGGCTGCCCTTCCAAGGGGCAACAATTCAGACATTTCAAAAACACTATTGTCAGAAAAATCCTGAAGGGCTGCCCTTTTCAAGGGGCACCAATTCAGTTATTTCAAAAATACTACTGTCAGAAAAATCCTGAAGGGCTGCCCTTCCAAGGGGCAACAATTCAGACATTTCAAAAACACTACTGTCAGAAAAATCCTGAAGGGCTGCCCTTCCAAGGGGCAAATATTCAGACATTTCAAAAACACTACTCTCAGAAAAATCCTGATGGCCTGCCTTTCCAAGGGGCAACAATTCAGACATTTTAAAAAACACTACTGTCAGAAAAATCCTGAAGGGCTGCCCTTCCAAGGGGCAACAATTCAGACATTTCAAAAACACTACTGTCAGAAAAATCCTGAAGGGCTGCCCTTCCAAGGGGCACCAATTCAGTTATTTCAAAAATACTACTGTCAGAAAAATCCTGAAGGGCTGCCCTTCCAAGGGGCAACAATTCAGACATTTCAAAAACACTACTGTCAGAAAAATCCTGAAGGGCTGCCCTTCCAAGGGGCAAAAATTTAGACATTTCAAAAACACTACTGTCAGAAAAATCCTGATGGTCTGCCTTTCCAAGGGGCAACAATTCAGACATTTCAAAAACACTACTGTCAGAAAAATCCTGAAGGGCTGCCCTTCCAAGGGGCAACAATTCATACATTTAAAAAACACTAGATACTGTCAGAAAATTCCTAAAGGGCTTCCTTTCCAAGGGGCAACAATTCAGACATTTCAAAAACACTAGATACTGTCAGAAAATTACTGAAGGGTTGCCCTTCCAAGGGGCAACAATTCAGACATTTCAAAAACACTAGATACTGTCAGAAAATTACTGAAGGGTTGCCCTTCCAAGGGGCAACAATTCAGACATTTCAAAAACACTAGATACTGTCAGAAAATTCCTAAAGGGCTTCCTTTCCAAGGGGCAACAATTCAGACATTTCAAAACCACTAGATACTGTCAGAAAATTACTGAAGGGTTGCCCTTCCAAGGGGCAACAATTCAGACATTTCAAAAACACTAGATACTGTCAGAAAATTCCTAAAGGGCTTCCTTTCCAAGGGGCAACAATTCAGACATTTCAAAAACACTAGATACTGTCAGAAAATTCCTAAAGGGCTTCCTTTCCAAGGGGCAACAATTCAGACATTTCAAAAACACTAGATACTGTCAGAAAATTACTGAAGAGCTGCCCTTTCAAAGGGCAACATTTCAGACATTTCAAAAACACTAGATACTGTCAGAAAATTACTGAAGGGCTGCCCTTCCAAGGGGCAACAATTCAGACATTTCAAAAACACTAGATACTGTCAGAAAATTACTGAAGGGTTGCCCTTCCAAGGGGCAACAATTCAGACATTTCAAAAACACTAGATACTGTCAGAAAATTACTGAAGGGCTGCCCTTCCAAGGGGCAACAATTCAGACATTTCAAAAACACTACTGTCAGAAAAATCCTGAAGGGTTGACCTTCCAAGGGGCAACAATTCAGACATTTCATAAACACTACTGTCAGAAAAATCCTGAAGGGCTGCCCTTCCAAGGGGCAACAATTCAGACATTTCAAAAACACTACTGTCAGAAAAATCCTGAAAGGCTGCCCTTCCAAGGGGAAACAATTCAGACATTTCAAAAACACTACTGTCAGAAAAATCCTGAAGGGTTGACCTTCCAAGGGGCAACAATTCAGACATTTCAAAAACATTACTGTCAGAAAAATCCTGAATGGCTGCCCTTCCAAGGGGCAACAATTCAGACATTTCAAAAACACTACTGTCAATAAAATCCTGAAGGGCTGCCTTTCCAAGGGGCAACAATTCAGACATTTCTAAAACTCTACTGTCAGAAAAATCCTGAAGGGTTGACCTTCCAAGGGGCAACAATTCAGACATTTCAAAAACACTACTGTCTGAAAAATCCTGAAGGGTTGACCTTCCAAGGGGCAACAATTCAGACATTTCAAAAACACTAGATACTGTCAGAAAATTACTGAAGGGTTGCCCTTCCAAGGGGCAACAATTCAGACATTTCAAAAACACTAGATACTGTCAGAAAATTACTGAAGGGCTGCCCTTCCAAGGGGCAACAATTCAGACATTTCAAAAACACTAGATACTGTCAGAAAATTACTGAAGGGCTGCCCTTTCAAGGGGCAACAATTCAGACATTTCAAAAACACTAGATACTGTCAGAAAATTACTGAAGGGTTGCCCTTCCAAGGGGCAACAATTCAGACATTTCAAAAACACTAGATACTGTCAGAAAATTACTGAAGGGCTGCCCTTTCAAGGGGCAACAATTCAGACATTTCAAAAACACTAGATACTGTCAGAAAATTACTGAAGGGCTGCCCTTCCGAGGGGCAACAATTCAGTCGCCCCGCGGGAAGAGATTCACACCCGCACTAATCAACTCACAAGAAACCCACTGTCGTCGCCAGAAACGTTGGTTGTTCTTGTTGTTATTTGAAGTGAAAACTTCTATGGGAAGGTTCGAGGGAGTAAGTACATTCACGTAAGTCGCCATCGACATGGTCACGTGACGTGTTAACGATAACACTACATCTGTTCATATTAGTATAACTTATTGCGCTTTTAAATCTTAAGTATACGATTACTGCGCAGTAAATTTTATAGCCTATATAGTTTGGATAACGAAGAAAACGTAGTCTTTGTAGCAATATAACCTAAAAATAAAGAACATCATTATTTATTTTTTAATAACTTACCTACAATTACTATGCAATGCGTATTTTATAGTAATTTAGGAGATATTTTACTAATGTGATGAAATAAATTTGTTGTGTGATAATATTTGTTCGTAAAAAATTTGCGAAAACGGCAAGTATTCTGTCGTGTTGACGTCACCGTGACCTGGTATTCATTGGCTGCTGAGTGCGTCGGCCCTGTGCCTGATATATTCGTCGTGGCCAGCTTTATGCTGGCTGTCATATGTAGAGAACGGAAAAATACGCGTAGTCATTTCACTATATGCTAGAATCCAAACAACTGTACCTTTATATTGCTTCTGCCATTGGCTTACAGTTTATCTGAAGGATTTTGAGCCAATGGAAAATGTACTTATTTTGGTATATTTTTTTTTGACGTGACGTCTAATAAATCGATGAACGCCGGCTGCACGCACGAAAAAGTGGCCAGTAACGCACATTATCCCATTTCGTTGTGTCCCGTTACGCTCATTTTATATTGCTCTTTGCTAACCTGAACCTCCTAGCATTGCGACCGAGTCTGCGGCCTAATTCTGTTTTCATGCATTTCAATGTAACATTTTCATTGCTCTTTGCTAACCCGTTCCTCCTAGCATTGCTGCAGAGTCCGTGGCGCAATATATTATTTTTTACTGCATCTTGGTGTTGGGTAAGCCATTTTCCTTCGCATCATCCTTGAAACACTCCCATTCGTTTCCTACTTTTCCTATCATCGTCCTATCCTTAACAGAATAACACAGATTGGAAGAAGTTAAATAGCAAACATGTATAAAAGTTATAGTTAAAATAATCTCTTCGTTAAAGTAATAAACAAATTTGAATTAATGATTGCAAATACAAGCAAATTTATCAATTAAATTGTAGATTCCATTTAACTCCTTCTTTGTATCCATACAAAATAGTGATAATTCAATAAAAATGATTCAATTTTATTCATAAAAGTATGCAATCATTTCATCAATGTTGTGTTAAGACGTTGTCACGTTATACTATCGTCCGTAAACCGACTTTACAGACTACCTATTTTTTTTTCCCAGAGAATTTCCCTGCAAATCTTGTATAGGCTACATAATTATATGCTTATACAAACCCGGGAGGAATAGGTTAAAATGCTATGAAGCAACGTCCGGGTCTGTCACTCGCCGGAGATGTGTCGACCTCTACGTCGTGTTAGCGCCTCGTGGGACAGAAGCTGTGTGCAGTGACACGGGCTTCCTGAACGCAGCGTCTGGTTTGTTTACACGCTGCTCGCTAACCTTTGTTTACAGTCCCGCACCGCCGCGCCTGCCGGCAACTCTGTCCGACACCGCAACACGTATCTCCGACAGCTTGCTGACGCGTTCGTCTCCCAGGCGTGATGGATAGAGACCGGAAAAATTCGCGGATTCATTCGGCGATAGGCTAGAAGTCAAATACATATACCTCTTAGATGATTTTGCTATTGGCTTACTGTTCATCTGGACGAATCTCAACCAATTATAAACCCTCAACCAAAGAAGGATCGAAATCACAGACAAACCAGCTGAGACGACTTACAAGTCAGCAGCCAATGATCAGGCGTTATTTGTCCGAGTGTACAGGGGAATGTGCAGTCTATCCTGAAGGCCATCGAAACCGCGAATTTTTCCGGTCTCTAGCTGATGTAGCATTTAGCCAGAACATTTTCAAAAATACGGAAAATAAGTTTAAGGACTAGGTCTTGTGCGCCATGTTGAGCATCTCAATCTCTTGTAGTCAGTAAATTAGGTACTAAGAGATTTTCCTGCAGACGTATTCCGATATACTCGGTATACCCGATCACGAATTTTTTCATAGTAAATTATAAACACTTTCGTAATTTTAAACCACTACGTATGTAGCTATAAGATAATATTTAGCTATTAAATATTTGTTGAGAAGATTCGGGACGAAAAATAAAATGCAAGGGAGCTTTCGTGATAAATATAACAAGAAATAATTATTGTAATGACGAGAAAATGAAATGACCAAATTTGACAAGTGCAGTTTGAAAATTTCTCTTAAGACCTACCTCGTCAAGAATCTTGAAAATGTATTTTCCTGAGTTGAAACAAATATCGCAGTAAAATTAAAAGAAATTAACCGTATACAAGGTAAGTATATTAATGAAAATTAATTAACAAATTAGCTAAGTTTAAAGCTACAAAATTTGATGAAATGAGAATATCTTACTCTTGTGCAGTACTAATTAAGTACAGCACTGCGTATATGTGTAAGAAGGGCATATTTCACTGCTTCATATTTAGGTCTAACATATTATGACATAATCCTGTTCTTTTGGTGGCATATAAAAACTGTAGGTAGTTTTTTTCTCTCACCCAACTACAATATGCTGGAGAGTAGACAATGTCTTACCGCACATTTATCATCCGAAAATTTACCAAGATAAGTGAAAGTGGAAAGGGCTCTTTCCGATTCAACCGATACACACACACACACACACACACATGAATGATTAGCAAGAAAGTTATGTGCAGTAACGGTTTTAAATTAAAAAAAATTGTACATTAATCCTGTAGAACATAACATGATCTTAGAAATAATGACAATGAATAAAAATATACGTACAATGTTTTAATATTATCTAAATATGTCGTAACGCAATATAAGGTAACACAACGTTGCTCCAAACAACTGGCCCTGTGGCGCAACGGATAACGCGTCTGACTACGGATCAGAAGATTCCAGGTTCGAATCCTGGCAGGGTCGAGTGCTAATTTTTTATCAACCATTTATTTAAATTTATGCTTATAAACTTGTTATCAAAAGTACTTTTAACAATTTACATTTGGTAAATATTATTTTCATAGCGTAAAGCTAGATTCTTCGATATTTCGTTTGATATAACTCGATAATATCAGATGTATGGTTAGATACAGAAGTTAACCCGATCTCCTAAGACTTAAAGAGTGTTAGTTCCCACCTTTCAAGCCATTATTATGGTAGACAGTAAAATTAAAAAATTGCATCTTGAACAAAAGCAAAATAAGCGTCCACACTACTTAGTTTATGACCAGGGCTGTTGTGAGAAAATTTGCTCCTATTTCGTTACCTGTGAGGTTTCCAATTAATTCTATTAGTAATAGACTTGTAATTTTCGTTCTATTATTAGGGCGAACTAACGTATTAAAAAAATTGGTTGTCTGTTAAGTCGGTTTACGGACGATAGATTAACGTGACAACGTCATAACAAAACATTGATGAAATGATTGCATACTTTTAGGAATAAAATTAAATCATTTTTATTTTAATAATAAAAAAATAAATACTTGAAATTATACTAGTAATCAGATTTTTAAAATGCAAGAATAATTAACCATTATTGCCGAAATTGTGGTTGTAATAAGCAATGAAAACCACATTAACATTTCACTTCACTTTATAAACAGTCGAGTGGAAGAGAGATAGATGCGGCGCAAGCGTACAATGAGCGTAACGGGACACTTTTTCGTGCGTGATGCCGGCGTTCATCGATTTATTAGGTTGTCACGTCAAAAATGGAAACTTAACCCGGTTACTTTGGTGCCAGGCCCCTCACGATATCCCCTAACATGAGCAACATTTACTTTTACCCAGTGTTTCGGAGACCACGACATACTTTAATTAGTTAGTTTCTCGTTAGTGGGTGTGGCAGTAGGCCTACTGGAGGTGTTAGATCTGGCTTAGCTCTCTTCATAGCTTCGTTCCCAACCGCCTCCAAAGACAAGGTGTTTACAGTCAGTGTCTTGATCCACAATCGAAGGTCACGTCAATTTACTGAAGTTAAAAGAAAGTTTGAAGAAATAATATGGTTGCGAGGGAAAAAAAAAAGTTGAAATAAATACTGGATGGCTTGGAGAAGAAGAGAATAAAAAAGACACGAAGTAAATTCAGAAGAAAAAATAGAGAAGACACAATGAATGAACAATGAAGATAAAGGAAAGGGAACTTAAGACCTAAGGAGACAGGCTGAACCGAAGAGCACAATAATAGGTGGACAAATGCACTTACTAACATTCTTTCTTACACACAATAATTAGTAAATCATCCCTCATAAGAAAACACTAAACAGCTGTGCAGTACTAGAGTTATGTTCATACTCCGCCGAGGTAGTAGTACAAAGCGAAAGAAGCTTAGATATTTGTGTGTGGTACTGGTGCTCCACAACATGTAGCCTTCAGACAGACAGCTTGGGACATCCCATTGGCTTGTGGCTTACAGGAATAATGTGAGTGTCTCGCGCAGTCCCAGCGGGGCTGCCTGTTGGGAAGGGATAGCCAGAGTCACCGCAAAGCTGACCTGTGGTCCCAAAGAGTCGGAGGACGGCCGCGGTGTTACATCTGTCAGGAAGTGGGCCATATCCAGCACACCTGCCCGCTGCGTAGGGGAACACCACATAACATAGAAATTCACAACTTAGAACTGTCATAACTTAGAAAACTTGGAAAATTCCACGTAACTTAGAAACACCCAACTTAGAACGATCACTACTTAGAAACACACAACTTAGAACTGTCACAACTTAGAAACACGTGACTTAGAAACACGCAACGCGGAACCACACAACTTAGAAACGTCATAACGTAGAAAGTCATAACTGAGAACTGTCATAACGTAGAAAATTCTAAGTTATGTGTTTCTAAGTTATGACAGCACCCCGCTGCGTAGGTTGGCTTCGCAGCATGGTCCACAACAGCACAGTGTTACTTGTTCGGGACGAACTGGTTCAAGGAGGAGGGGGGCAGAGCTACGGACGTGGGAAGCAGGGTCAGGTGACTGGGCGTGTCCGGCCTGGAGGCATTGACGTCACGCGCGCATACCTTCGGGGATTATAGCGGCCCGGCCTCGCCACCCCCTTTGACCCCGCGCCAACCTTCCACGGCGTCGTCATCTATCCCTGGGAATCCCGCGTGGGATTGCCGTGAATAAGCGTCGTTGTTCTGGATGCTTCGAGCGTCGGTTCCAGAAAGACCGCCGAGGGTATGAAAGCGGCGACGCCAGCCTTCGCGGGGAGTTGCGAGAGTGGAGTGGAGTGCGTGTTCTGCGAGGAGGACGAGAGACCTCGTAGAGTGGAGCGACGCGGAGTGACGGGACCGACAGAGTGCGACTGAGTGGCGCGAGACTGTGTGTGGACAGGCACGTGGTGAGGGGCGAACCACTGTCAAGCCTAGCTTCAGTGAGGACTGCGGAACTTGACAGATACTCAGTGATTTCTGAACAGACATTAGGTGTGGTGATTTAATTAGAAATATTAATTTTAGTAACAAATGAAAATATATAAATATTAATTGGGCTCTCCTTATGAACCCGTTTTCGCCACTAATAACGATACGTTTTTTATTCTTTTCGTGGTCCATGGATCCAAAAACCATCGTCAACTCCTATATATATATATATATATATATATATATATATATATATATATATATATGTGTGTGTGTGTGTGTGTGTGTGTATAACATTTGTATGGACACGATAACAGCTGTAATTTTGCAGCTTCTAAATGATACATAAAACAGAGCAATTGAAAATCTCAGTCCAGTTAGTTAATAGGCAAAATTCCATCAAAGGGGTATACATGGGGAAGGTTTTTTTTTAAACAGAACAATCGCAATAACTCCCTTAATTTAATATTACAAATATAACATCCATTTAAACATACTATAACTCGTAGGAGTAATACCAAAAAACTTTGTCAAAATACATTTTTTATACGACCAACCAACCATAACTGCAAGGGGCGGAAGAAAGAAGGGTTGGAGGACAAAATCTTTGTAATTCCATTAGTAGGCAAGCCATTAAATCTGTTAAAATTGTTTGTAAACCTTAAAAATATATTTTAAAAAACTTTTGCCTAGATTTTTTTTATTCAAGCAACCATTCCTACAAAGAGTGGAATAAACAATGGTTAAAGAACAAAAATCTTCATAGCTTCCTTATTAAGTACCATCAAATCCGTTCAAATACATAGTTTGATAATATTATAATTTAATCTAAAAGTTTTGTCTTAAACACTTTTTGATAAGAATAACCATTCCTGCAAGAGATTGTAAAAACACATGGGTGGATATAAAAATAATTTATTTACCATGTACACTACTACCTTAGTAGGCATAATGTGAAATATCGTTCTAAGCTATGCAATATTAGAAGCATTGAGTTAAAAACATTCGTAATATTTTCGCTGCATGGAATGTGGGCGAAAAATGTACATTAAGTTTTTTAGTGTTTCAGAATTTTGTAGAATTTTCCAGAACAATTACAGAATAAGTAGGTACTTCGTAATCTACCTACGCCTGTAGGCTGTGGCGAAAGGGATTTTTTAAATCCCTTTAAATCCTTTTTAGTTATGTAATACGATATATTACATCATATAACAAAACTGGATTAATTATATTGTAGCCAGCGATGAAGCCCACACGACGCTAGTTTCATACAAGGCAAGCAACTGTATAACCCTGCATGTTGCTGAGTGCTGCCCAAGCACCCGCCTGTACTAGCGACCAGGTTGGTCTACAACATATCAATTCTAAAGTACGCCGAAGTAGACGGAGTTAACCAATTGACGTCTTTATATAGCCTCGACATGTCGGCGCATGCGCAGCGTGGACAGGTCCAACTCTGGAGGGGTAAGGAAGGAAAGCCGGACCTAGAGGAGGGGAAAACAGCAGTTCCGCGGCGGGCACTTCAAAATCCAAGTCATTACGTCGGGCTGCCGGCTCAATATTGTTATTTATTTGTTCCCGCGCAGCCTTGTCCATAATTCTATTAAGATTTCGAAGCGAAAAATATTCTGTACCATTAAAAAAATATCTAAACGTTTATTTGCTACCAATTTTCCAAAAAAAAAAAAAAATTACTCACGAGGGGAAAGAATTCAAAAATTCCAAATTGGGCGTTTGCTTTCCAAAGTCAGCCGTGTCGACCTCCAAATTACTGCTCTGCGGATGAAGATCTTGGGTCTGCGCCGTGAAGAGAAATGTAAAATGAAACTCCCGGCGGTGAAATAAAAATCAGGCACGGGTTATTTCCCAGGCACAAAGGACTTGCCGAAAGGTGAATTGTGCAGGAACCAAAGCGATCTCAACATTCCAGCTTTTCCACACACGAACTGTCAGCTATCCCGAAGGGAGTTTCCTTCCATGTAACTAACTACACGACGCACCTTCCTACATTTTAGTGTTCAAAATCGTAGTTGTTTAAGCGCAAGACGCACAAAATAACTCGTCATCGGCTATGTGAAATCTCTCGCCAAATTTGCCAAATAGTTTTTCTGTAAATTGAACAACTTTTTATGCTGTTATCATACCCGTTTTCGGCGTATGGTTATGTTTAGAGAACTATGGCCATGGTTTTGTTCTTGAATAGTTATTTCCCAGTTGACTGAAAACTCTAACACAAATACGGGTGTTGCCATAATTTAAAATATATTTATATATAGGTAAATTTAGCAGCAGTTAAATAAATAAATCGACTGTTCAAAGAATATTTGTGCAACCGCTCTTTTTGGTGACATTTTATTGATTTTTTTTTTTTTTTTTTAATTTGACAAATTTATGTGAGGAAGTTAGGCGATACGAATGCACGCCCATGTCTCAGTCCGGGACTCGAACCACGAGGAGCCGGCTTACATCCACCGGCGCTGCACGGATGTTGTCATTCTCTCCCGGTAACAGTGTTAGCGCCGACACACGGGGTGCGCACGGCACATTTCTTCTCAATGCAGCTTGTTTCCTAAAATGGTCGGGTTTTGTCGGCAGGGGGGTTGGTGGGGGAGGGGGTCGCGGCAAGCCAATCAGGCGGCCGGGGACTGACGCGCGGTAATGGGATGAACCTCGTTAGGGCTGATTACGCGCGCACACACACGCACACACACACGTGTCTCGTCCCTGACAGGTAACGGGAGCCCTTCAGGGGAGCCCTCCAGGGAATAATGTCTTCTCGTTATCCGGCCCGGCGCCTCGATCACGCCGGGCGAGTAGACCATCCACTCCTGCTGCGAGCCGGGCGAGTAGACCATCTACTCCTTCCGCGAGTTGGCCAGCATGGCCCACAATACCTACATGCGCGAAACAAGCTTGTTCCAGCGCGGTTTCGTTTTTTCCCTCAAACTAGACTTTTATTATTTCATGTAGCCTACACATGTTAAAATATTTTCATTTCAAAACAAATTATTTTTGACGTGATAACGTCTTATAAATTCGATGAACGCCGGCTGCACGCACGAAAAATTGTTAACGTTCCGCCTGAGCCGAGCGTGCAAGAACCGGCCAACCACCGTGCGAGAAAATCTCCTATAATATCAAACAGGTTAAGGCGGGCTTTTTGACTAATTGTTCGTGATTATATTTAAACAAATTATTTAAATTAAATTTGCAAACACTGTAAATGATATTTGAAAATTAAAAAGTAAGTATGCAATTTTTTATCAATGTTTTCTTATGACGTTATCACGTAAAATTATCGTCCGCAAACCGACTTTACAGACAACCCCCCTTTTTTTCAATTCGTGTGTACTACTTCGACTATTTATCTAGTCTCTAGCGATCATTGAAAACACAGCAATGATAGGCAAATTGAGATTTTATGACGCATTAAAGAGAGGGATACAGAGGGAGTGTACTCACATATTGTGTCCACTAGTTTCCCTAGTTACAATCTAGCATCACTTTTATCACAGATGATGTTATTCTTTCACCTTACATTGCAGAGCTACAGTATTTACCTACCTGCTGACTTGGTCCACATTTTAAGCTACAATTCAAACTTATTTATCTTTTTAAAAAAAAATTGGAGTAATATTTCGAACTTTTCAGTAAAATATTTGTTGCATATTTTTATATTTATTTTTATTACTGGTTTTTATTTCTTTTTCGTGAAATTTAAAAGAGGATCATGCATAATTGGTGTGGTTATAGAGAAGGAGCTGGTGGAAGTGATACCCCCTTAAGTACTACCCTGAATTTTTGATAGTCTGAAATGGAGAGACAGGCGCAGGCCTCAAGCGATGAAGCTAAGCCACGCCAATGACAGGTCGTCGTACCGGATCTCGAAGACTTTTGACTTTTCAATGCATCCCTATTTTGCTCCTAAAATACGTCTCAAGATTCCCTTTTTCGAAGGAAAATTTAAAATTTTGAAAGAAACTTTCCCGTTTTTCCTCTTGAAAATTCCCTTGGTCTCATTTTTCCTCCAGCGTATAAAAGTATGAAATACGATATCCACCTGCGCCTGTGAGCCAAACCAAAAAAAAAAAAAAAATAAAAAATTCATATTTTGTATTTGTATACAAAAAAAGATTTTTTTTTTTTCGCAAAAATATTTTAGGGAATTTCTTTCGATATAGCATAGTAGTAAATGTATTCCAACTTTAATTTGCTGCAGTTTATCCAGTGTAAAAATAATCCAATAATAAATGTATGATACAGGCCAGGTTAAATTAATGATAGGTTAACCACTAGGGTACTATTTAATGACATTACTTATTTTTTCAAAACAGGTTCAACTGAAATGCATTCGCAAAGGTTATTAATACTTTTCTCACACCACGGAAATGTGAACCGAATCAAACCGCAAGACAGGACATGTCAAGTCGTTAAAATACTTAATGGATTTGCACCGCCCACGTCCACGCACGTAACCGACTTTATCGCGACGCGGTGGCTGATGGGAAGGTGATAAAAAAAATATTTTTTTTTTTTTTTACCTCTGGTCGAGAGATGTGGGCGAAAACACTCTCCAAATCCGCATGCTCAGGGAAAATTGAAAAAAAAAAAAAAAAAAAATCACTTCGTGAAAAATACACGTCGTCAATCTGCTTCAATCTCGCTCTGCTGCCCTGCGCTAATTTGTTCCCTAACCCTGTTATAAACCAACTTATTGGCAGCAATCTTCGCCCGCGAACCGTGCGGGGGGTGGGAGGGGGGAGAAGGTTCGGTGCGGGGAAACAAACCAACGCCTTCGATCCCCCCCCCCTGCCCCCCCCCCAGATGCGGCCGATGACGTCACGCTCGCCCCTTGATGACTAAATTTCGAACTGGTTCAAGAGTTATCGAATCTTGAGCGCGACGCAGCTTCCAGGAGTGGTCGGCTGGCCTGCGCGCAAGGACGGGCTATGTCCTTCCTCCTGTTGCCATTCTGCCTCTGTGTCGTTCATTTTCCCAAACACTTTACTTTATTATCTTTGAAAGATTTGTGCAATGGGAGTGCATGACTTGATGTAAGCTTTCGGACATACGCCATTGCTAAGCACTTAGCAATGGCGTATGTCCAAAAGCTTACATCAAGTCACACTTTACTTTGTCTCTGTTCAAAATTTTGGCTCTTTCCTTGCGACACCGTTCTAACTTCCTGAAGTGTCTGTTCCCATTGACAGAGCGAAGTCCTGCCTGGTGCCTTCCGACATGGCTCTGGTCGAAATCTGGGCCATTTCTAATTCTAATCTCATCCGCTCGTACAGCCTGGAGGCTCCCAGTAACAGATCTTTTTAAAAAAATTTACACTATTCTTAATTCAAATATATTAAAATTTATTTTCTATTTTTTAGTTTGGTTTTCTACATAAAGCGTGTTTTTTTTTTAGTTTTTTAAACTATTATTTATTACACGCTTTATATTAGCTTCATCTAGGGAAACCTGTATTTCGCGATTTCATTTCGTGTCAAGGTATTTCACAAAACACTGTAGCTTTTTCTAAGATTCATGGCAAATTGTGAGTGTGCAGCAGTACGGTGACCACATTCTCATTGGCCCCGTCAAGAGCGGGACGACACCTCTCACAGACTTCAGCCAATAACCACAGGAGAAAAGCTACAGCATTTTGTGAAATACCTTGACACGAAATGTATTCGCGAAATACAGGTGTCCCTAGCTTCACCTGTATGTTTGTTTGTATGTTTGTAACCGACTCCTTTGGGTGCGATTTTGACCCACTTTAAACGGCCAGATTTCATTCAAACTTTGTAGATTTATCGAGGACCGATGACAATAGGCCTACACTAATTTGATAAGATTATTCCATTATTCAATTTACAAAAATAAGATTTTTATCCATTTATATTATTTCACAATATTTAGTAGGCTTTGTTTATTTAAAATAAATAAATACTACAAAATATTTTCTCTATGAAACTCCACGAGTCAATGAGAAATCAAACTAACATTTCGTTTCCGACTTGGTTAATATCAGTTTGGCTTCGCTGCTTGCGGCTGTGCAAGTTTCTGGGAAATCAATACCAAAAAAAAAAAAATTCACTGTTACATTATTAAGAAATGAGTCATTGAAATTAACTGTAGCTGAGCAGTTTTAACAAACACGCTGACAAACTGACCTGGCGCACGTTAAACTATTTTCACATTCAGAGTGTACGATGTCTCACTGCATGGATTTTCGAACTTATTTTTTGAAGTTGTCAGAATCGTTCCTTGTTTCCGGTATTTAAACACAAGTACAGTTTTTATTACGTACATACTATTTTTTTTTGTATATTTTAAGGATATTCTTTAGAAATACATCACCTAATTTTTTTTTTTTTTTAATGCTGTTGCATTTCGGATATCTTGATTTGGGATACTAAAATAATGATTGCTTGCCAGATAGAGCATTATTTTAAAACATTAGCCTATACAGAAATTAAGTGTAAACATTACACAGTTATATTTGAAGTTCTGAAATGAATTATTTTAGCAAATAGTTTTCAAAATATTCTTTTAAACTTAAGACTTTTTTTGTACTTTTAAGCAATTCCATGCGCCTCTTCAGTACCTACGCCAGGAGAAAGTGCATTTAATGGCATTTGAATGATAAGTATTTTCCGTTGATACTTTAGGGGGAAATTTATTACGTTACTACCCAATTGATACACAGAGTTAAGTTCGTTTTCATTTTCCGTACAGCCTTTCTAAATTTATAAAAAACAAAGTTTTTTTTTTCAATGCGGTATTTATTTAAACAGTGTTTGACTATAACTACATTAGTTCTATTACTCAACTACTATTAACACCTCAAATATTTGCCGGAATGCAAACTGAAATAAGAAATTTATTTTTGTGCGTGGTTCCAATTGGCAATTTCCTTACAGACAGGTCACGAATATTGGCCAGAGAAGTTCTTGTTTTTTTTCTTCTCTCTCTCTCTCTCTCTCTCTCTCTCTTTCTCTCTCGACTGTTGGCGAATTCTTACGGCCTACCCACTCCTCTTTAAACTGCAATCAGAGCTACAAGACCGTTTCGTGAGGGATTTTTTTTAATGCCCATAAAACTCTACCGGGCTAAGACCTTCCAATCCCAACCCTTCAAGGCCCTCCTAACCCCCCCCCCCCCCCCAGACACACATACACTTTCCGGGTTAGTCCTTCGTCCTACACCCACCGCTCATGTGCGGTTTGTTTTTATTTATACCGTACCCCCTGTTTAGAGGACGTTAAAAAGTTAACCCAGCAGAGGTTTGGGTTGGGGGTTTGGGGGGATTTTGGGGGTGCGAAGAGGTTTTTTTTTAGTGGGGAGGGGTTGGCACGCGTGCTCTTGCGCCGTCGAGGAGGAAGCCGACCGAAAGGAGGCATTCCCAACTCTCGCGTCCGATTTAATTCCCGAAACGATGTCACAAATTACAGAGCATCCCCAAACATGCAATTACCCCACATTAGATTAAATTATGGGGGTTGAAGGGGGGTGGTATCCTGGTCGCCTCGCGGGCAGACATCACGAGACCCATAACCGCACCTCACATTAGTCCCCCCCTTCCCCATTTCCCACTCAGGGTTAACGCAATCTTCCCCCACCCCTGGGGGCAAGAGGTCACGGCGAGCGAGGTAAGGTCACAGTTGATGACATGCCCGGTGGAGACAGGTGAAGGTGTGGTCGTTGAACCCCGCGAGGGGGGGGGGGATGGGAATTAAAAAGCCCTTCGCTGTGGAGGCAATCGACAAAGTGGAACAGGGATGGTGAACGCAATAATGACATCCGTGTGTTGCACTCGTACAGGCCTAGACCGCCCAGCCGCTCTGTGAGACATCTCAAGTTTTTACACGCCCCAACGTCGTACACTTTCCCAAGAGACTACTTCGGGACAAGTTGCCAGAAACTGGTCTGTAACACTACAAGAAATATATTGTAACTTTGTACAACACATGGTTATGGTTAATTTTTGCATACATGAAATACGCTTTTTTTTTCTTCGATATAATACTGAGTATTGATTATGAGAATTGGCGCATAATTTTATATTTTATTGATGCTTCATTCAAGTATAATTTTTTTTTTAACTACGGGAAAGATAATCCACTTCTCAACAATTGGATTTTAATTTGTTGTACCGTGCTTATTATGTGCCCAGTTAATACTGGAAAGATGTTCAGGGAACGGTTTACAAATATTTTATCTATTGGAGGTATTGGGACAACACAAAGCATAAATTCCCGGGTGGGAATACAAACCCAGCATGACTGTGATTACTATTTTGTAGTGTAAATGTACAATCTACAAAAAGTTGTAATTTTGCATGAATATTTCTGTTCCGTTTACAAAAAAAAATATTTTGTGGAACACATCTCCTTCTTCCGTTAGGTAATCCCACACATTTACGCCTGTGGCGTGGGTGAGGTTAAAATGTTAATTGTTCTAAACGCTTACTTATTGTTTTACAAATGTGTACACATATTTTACGTACTTTGTTAAAAATTTTCACCTAGAACTTGCAAAGAAATCTGGTTACAAATTACCCATTGATCTTCGTTAATTTCCTGTTATCTTCGTAATTTTACGTTGTGCTGAGTTCATTTACTTTAAACACGGATCAACAATATACACAATATTCTTATTACATAACGATACGTTCAAAAAATGATTCCACAGGGAAACCTCTTTTCTCTCACGTGTGTTTATCTTGTTTAAAAATAAACACAGAACTCAGAAGTTGGAATCCGACGTAATTTCTACGAAGATCAAGTTATCTGAGATTTAATAAGAATTCTTCATTTCTTTCAGGTGATACAGTTGACTCTCAGAAATTTAGCATTATTCCCGATCGGCCAATTCTGTAATCCGGCATCGATCAAGTAGCTCAAGTTTGGACATTCAGCATTTTAATTTTTTTAGTTTAATTAAAATTTATCTTGATTATTTTACTAAATTAAATAATATATTTTATACAAGTCAGCAGCCAATGAACTAGCGTTATTTGCCCGAGTATACAGGGGACTATGCATGTAGTCTAACCTGGTCATCGAAACGGAGGATATTTTTCCAGTCCCTAAGTATGGTCTACAAGCCTGGAAACTGGAATGAAGGCAGTGTGGTCTACCACTGCTGATTTGCGGACTGCAGGCGGTTGAGTTGGTAAAGAGAAAGAGGTAGAGAGAGAATAGATAGGTAGGTACTTCGTTTTATGCCCCGTCAACAGGAGAAGTCATTATAGATGGACTCATTAGTTACAAGTCGGGGATGGTGGGGAAAGGAAACGGCCGTGACCTATTATTGTGAGTAACCAACCCGGCACTCGCCTGAAGTGATTTAGGGACAGCCGCGGGAACCCGAAAAGTCAGGCTGGCCGGACTAGAATACGATCTCGGATCCTCTTGAACACAGCAGAGTGTCTCCAGAGACCCGCCTCGTCAGGGGCGTATCTGTGTCGGCGAGGCGGGACTGGCTGGTGCTTCATGCGCGGCGTCTCCTCTGGACTGGCGCGCAGTCTTCTCCCAGTGCATGGGGCAACTGTGATTTTTGAGCGGTGATGTAATGCAAGTCCCTTGATAGCTCCCTAGAATCTGGAGCAGGTGTGACATGCCTAAAAGGTATACTGAAAATACGCGTTTCAGCCATTTTCACTCTTCTAAAAATGCATTTGGAAAATAATACGGAAACAGAACTACTAATCCTCCCTTAGCGTATTCTTAAATGTTTTTCGTAAACAGACACCAATTGATACACTGGAAAATTTCGCGATTTCGATTACATCTAGGATAGAATCCACAACCCCCTACATACTCAGGCAAATGCCACCTGCTCATTGGCTACTGACTCGTGACACCTGTCAACTGGGACGCTTGCGATTCGATACTTTTTTTGGTTGAAGGTTTTCCATTGGCTCAAATTCCTTCAGATAAACTGTAAGCCAATCAGAGAGGCAATATAAAGGTACAGTTGTTTGTAATCTATCATATCGCGAAATGAATCCGCGAATTTTTCTCTACCAATTGAATATCTCGAGCAATGGGTTTCTGAAGCCCACGAAGGCTAACATTGTGCCATCTCTTTTGGGGTTCTGTTTTCATACGAATAAGACCAAAAAAAGTTAATTTCAGGCAATTTAAAAACAAATGAAAATAGCGTTTTCCTCAGTTTGCGACTTGAGTACGTCGGTTAAGGAACGAGATTTTTTTTCCGATAGTCGCATGTTGACCCTTGATCCACTCTCTACTGGGTTCAAGTATACTCGTAAAAGCTTGACCACACATTCTGCAGGACGTTCAATAGAATGCAATTTTTTGTTGTTGTTGTTGTTTGTCGCTAATCATAAATTAAAATATGTCTATTAATGTTAGTTGAGCTGCACCCAATTTGCTTCTTCTGGTCCTGAGAGTTTACTATTGGCTTTGAACCCTCCAAGTCTTCTAGCGGTGTCCAATCATCTCTGCTCCAACCGCGAAACATCTACAAGTAAAGTAGATATATACTATACTATACTATTCCATGCTAGCGCACATAGTAGACAGGCGGTCTTCCACGAGGATTTAGTTTTCGGACTTGTAAGGTTTTTTTTTCTGCGGAAGGTTTTCTACAAAGTGGAAATATCATCTTAACATTCAGATGTCGTTAGCTTTATCGGCATGTAGTTACATAACGAAAAATATTAACGGTTACAAATATAAAGTAATTCAGCAAAAAATCGTTATAAGTACGTATTTTGGTTTTAAGAGAACTATAAGTCCATCTAACTACAGCAAATAAACGCGTCAAACATGGTAATCGAATTTCGCAGAGTGAATGATAGTGTGATGGGCTGCTCTGTAGCTGCTTCGACACAGGTTCCGGTAGTTCCGCTGGGAGCTTCTGTTTGACAATGACAAGTTTCTTACTCCATTTCCGTGTCGGCACGTGCAATCAACGTCAGGTACGTTTAATGAAATAAAACTTCTTAAAAACCGGTACAGTACGTCGAGGCGACGAGTCGTCAGAGCGTAACAAAAATTGCAACGAACAGAAGTGGGGTACTATACAGAGGGGAAGTAAACAACCGTATGACAATTTGCTAAATTATTTTTCATCGCCATATTTTTATAAAATTTTGAACCTCTATTTTGTAGGCCTACTTAATTGCTTCAAATTTTTTTTGTTCTCGTGAATTTTGGAATTTTTTTATCTGTAACATCATTGGTAGGGGTAACTTCGTGAATGGAACGGAAATCGGATGGATCTAAAATGTGTAACCACTGTTTAATGAATTATTTCAAGATAGGCAGTATTTTATTTAAAAAAATTCATGTCGAAAATCATGTCAAAAACAATGGGTTTAATATTTTTTCAAGTCTTTTTTTTCGCGTTTGTCGGAGCAGTTTCATTATATATTTTAAATTTCCGCTCTGATGCCAATCGAATGATTCGATAGTCGACGTATCTGATACTGCAACGAATTCTAGCGGCGGGTGCGAAAATTAGGTGTGATTCATGCCCAGAAATAAAGTTTAAAACACAATTTGCGTATATATTTATCACACTCGGCATTTTTTTTTTTAAGTGTGGACGCCATGGGAGTAAAATTTCAAATGTTAATGCAACGTATTTTCGTGAAATATTGCTGTCGAAATGACAGAGAATAGGTATGGCCAAAGAGCTGTGATTCGTCCCCCACCCAAAGAAAAAAGAACCGAATGAGATATATGAACGAAATATTAAGACAGAGAGTGTGTGTGCATGCGCTTGTTTCGGAAAATAGATATAGGTATCCTACACAGTCAGCTGTGAGTGCATTGAATTTATATATTTGCTACAAGCGCGCTCGCGTTCCTCCTTGTTCAACCAGCAGCGTAGAGAGTGCTGTTCAGACAGTCCCTGCATTTCCCGCATAGATAGCGCTAGCTGTTATGAATTCAATATTTCGTTCAGAGATTTAACGTGTTCCCGATGGCAGAATAGTTTGAAGAAACAGTAACACGTACAGTTTTTTTTGACGTGATGACGTCTAATAAATCGATGAACGCCAGCTGCATGCACGGAAAAATTGCCACCTTCCGCCTGAGCCCGAGCGTGCAAGAACCGGCCAACCACCGTGCGAGAAAAGTCTTCTATAATATCAAACAGGTTAAGGCGGGCTTTTTAACTAATTTTTCGTGATTACATTTAAACAAATTATTTAAATTAAATTTTCAAAGACTGTAAATAATATTTTTGAAAATTAAAAAAGTATGCAAAATTTGCATCAATGTTTTCTTATGACGTTATCACGTAAAATTATCGTCCGTAAACCGACTTTACAGACAAACTCTCCCCCTTTTTATTATTTATAAAATTGTCTTCTTTTTGCCATTTTACCGCTTACTATAGACTTACGAGTGGAGGTTTGAATAGCTAAATAGGTTTCGCTTCTATCACGTGTACTGGTGGATTGTTGAAGTGTGAAGTTTCCCTGGTGACGCCTGGTGACCACGTACCGTGGCCAGAGATTAGAGAAAGTTACAGATGGAGCATAAACACAGTTTGTAGGTATATCTCTGCTGAAGCCATGGTACGTAAGGGGGAAGCAGGTCGCCGCCATATTGTGACATGAAGAAAATCGAATTTTCTCATAAGTGATGTATATGTATGGTGGTGGAAAAGTGCATGAATACTAAACAAATAAAAGACTGTTGACTCGATGAAAAATGATCGTGTACAAGAGTATGTAGTACACTACATTTCTATATACTATATAAACAAATGGCCGCCATCTTCTTGCGTGAACGAATCTGGCCACAGTGCTCAGTGCTTATACTCCATCAGGCAGTGGCGGATCCAGAGGTTCGCCTCGGAGAGGGGGGGGGGGGGGGAGGCACTCTAGGATTTCAGATTAGCCGCAGAAAAAAAAATGTCTTATAATTACTAAACTTGTATTTAATCTACTCACACTACACATAACATTCAACCACCAGATTTTATGAATCTACAAGAAATTAATTAATTATATTTAAATATTTTATTGGTTTCAGAAACAATCATTTTTGTCGGCAATATTAATGTAGCAGACAACTGGTTTTTCGGGGGGGGGAGGGGGGGGACTTGCCCCTGGTGTCTCCCATTGGATCCGCCACCTTTGAATATATATATACTGTATAGAAGTCGCGAGTGGATAGGATTTACTCTACGTTTTTCAGAAGCGTATGATGAGCAGCTTGGGAACTTCACCGCTGCAGTGCGCTGCCGTGACGCCCTGTATCGTCTTAGTTGTTATTTACACGTTAGAGCGCAGCATTGTCGCCCGCTGTCATTCCCCGCACCCCTCATCCATCATTCACTGCAGCTCAAGGTCGTTCAACAGGAGGGGGAAGGGGTGTTTGAAGAGTTCGACACTTGTCCGCTAGGGACCACCGCAAGTCGATGCCCTAGAGATGGTGGCGATTGCGGCGGTGAATTAACCAACTACCTCAAAACCGTATTAGAAATTTTAACCTGGGCTGGCGACTTCTGTACAGTATATACATTCAAAGCCGCCACTGTCCATCTGTAAGTTTCTCTGATCTCTGACCGTGGCTGTGCGTGTGTGGGGGGGGGGGGGGGTGGGGGGAGTGGACGAGCGCGTTATGACCGCGAGGAATGCGGCGAGGCCGGCTCATGACGAGACCTCTGCCGGCGGTGCGCGGAACAATCGTCAATGGGCGCCGCCCGACAGGTGCGCAGCCGGCCCCAGGGCAACAACCCACCAAGTCTCGCCACGGTACCTCCGACCGCGGGATATCGCGAGTAACCCGCCCCAGCGATTGAACAGCCGAGTGGGAAAACTATAACATTCCGGCACTTTCAATTGTTCGTATTTCTTTACTTACTTTGACTATGGACTCTCAGGAAATTGTGAAGTTTTGCTGTATACTACTGCACCCACAGTTGCTCAATAGTGAAGTTTTTGATCCAAACTGTAGTTTTCGTACAAATCAGTTTTTCCTATTTTTCTCAAAACATGGAATATTAACCTTTTTCCACTCAGCTGTTCAATTGTGTGGAGCGATTTTCAGAAAAAAACAATTAAAAAAGCCGAGATCTATATATGGCACCGGACCGGAATTCAAATCGCGACCTCTGAACTGTGAGTCCAGTCTCTTTTTTTTTTAATTAATTTATTGACAATATTTTTAGGCTGCTGCCAAACGGTACATGCACATAGTTAAGGCCACAGGCTCAAGTTACTTACGCATACTCAAAATGAATTGTTGGTTTATATTTACAAAGACATTAACATCAAATGGGTTTCGCGGCACTTCAATAGAAAAAAAAGCTGTATTGGCCAAACTTTGGTTTAAGTGATTTGTTTTTGATCATACTGCGAAGTTTTTCAATAAACTCACGTACGATAAAGAGCGTTTGTGTGATTAAGGTAAAGCGCGTTTGTATGAGTAAGGTTAAGTCTAATGGCTTAGAAATCATATTTATTATTTCGATTTTTGGCTTGAGAAATCTTGGGATGAACATTAGGAGATATTATGAAGTCAATATGTTTGGCCTATAGTAATCAGGAGTACCTGCAGCCACCAATCACCTAAAATTATAAGACATATTTCTTCCTGCCGGTTTCATTTTAATTCATGTAAAGAGCGTTTAAAATTTTGGAAAATTAATTTTATACTGTTTGTCAAGATAATAATTTGTATGGATAAAAAAAATATTAAAGTAAAAAAAATAATCCAAAATGCTCCATTAAATAAGTCTCGCTAAGATTGCCACACACACATGTTTATCGACAAGACTATAAATAAGATTCATCAAGCTTATTCGTCTTTATGTGAGCAGCATTCCTAAAAGCTTGTTGTAAGACCAGCTTAGACACCCTTTCCAAGGAAATCCTACACACTACTAAGAGTTATTGAGGGTTCCCGAAAAAAAAAAAAAATCACATTAATTTGGAAGTTTTAAATTTTTTGTTTCTTCTAAAATGATATGTACTTATAATTTAAGATTCATTACGAGTACTCACAATCCTATGTGTACAGCTCCAAAAGGGTTGTTAAATCAACACCAAAGCTTGTCATATGCAACCGTAAGACTTCACAAAGTTCAATAAAGAAACAGCTTCTGGAGTTCACACGGTTGGTTGTCAGCCCCGCGTTACGTACTATTCAGTCAAATAAAATTTCTGGTCGTGTTATCATTAGCTCAGAGGCATCCAGAAGAAGTTGAGTAAACCGCGCCCCAGTCGTGATGACTACAGACCGGAAAAATTCGCGGTTTCAATGGCCTTCAGGATAGACTGCACATTCCCCTGTACACTCGGACAAATAACGCCTGTTCATTGGATGCTGACTTGTAAGTCGTCTCAGCTGGTTTGTCTGTGATTCGATCCTTCTTTGGTTGAGGGTTTATAATTGGTTGAGATTCGTCTATATGATTAGTAAGCCAATAGCAAAATCATCTAAAATATTTATATGTATTTGACTTCTAGCCTATCACCAAATGAATCCGCGAATTTTCCCGGTCTCTAGTGATGACAGTGAAGGCGGACGCAGGTATAACACCCTGCGAGTAAATATTGATTAATTTGCGATCCCATCGTGATTTCGACCTTTCCACTGAACGTCCTTGGATGAAGTGTTCGGTATAAAATTGTTCTGAACTACAAGCACCACCCCGCTTTTTTTGACGTGACAACGTCTAATAAATCGATTAACGCCGGCTGCACGCACGAAAAAGAATGACTCATTGTCCCGTTACGCTCATTGTCCCGTTACGCTCACTGTAAGCTTGCGCCACATCTATCTCTCTTCCACTCGATTGGAACAACCATCGATTTGACTTTTTCGAGGCACATTAAACTTGAAACACTCCCATTAGTTTCCTACTTTTCCTATCATCGTCCTATCCTTAACAGAATAACACAGATTGCATGAAGTTAAATATCAAACATGTATAAAGGGTATAGTTGAAATAATCTGTTCGTTAAAGTAATAGACATATTTGAATTAATGAGTGCAAATAAAAGTATATTTATCAATTAAATTGTAGATTTCATTTCACTCCTTCTTTGTATCCATACAAAATAGTGATAGTTAAATAAAATGATTCAATTTTATTCATAAAAGTATGCAGTCATTTCATCAATGTTTTGTTATGACGTTGTCACGTTAAACTATCGTCCGGAAACCGACTTTACAAACAACCAATTTTTTTTTATTTCATACTTACCGACACGAGCATCCTGCGCTCCATCGTGCGCTCGTTGTCTGAACACCCGGTAACGAGGGCAGAGGCTAAACCTAATGGGAGGGGCTGGAGACTTCAACGCAAGATCCGGACACGAACGCTTCTTTCGGTCTCCGTTGCCCTTCTGACTCCAGTGCTTCATCTACCTCGGAGGAACCGACGAGAGAAGACGAAGAGAGAAAAAAAAGGGGGGGAATGAAACCTCTTGTTTTCCAATCTTCCATCTTCCGTCCAGCGTGGCTTAGAAGAAGAGGAAAAAAAAAACACAACCCAAAACAATACTGCCGGCCCGATTACTGGGCCGGCCGAGCTATTTCCGAGATTTGTTCTGCGTTAGCGCACTAACTTCCAGAGAGCGCCCAAGGCCTTTGGTTCCAGGTGAAGCCTCTTGCAATCAATCGTAAAACAATTTCTTTGTGCTCCACGCGCTTAATTTCAAACTTATCAACTATCGTCAAGCAAAACAAAAAATATATATTTAGCATGGCTGAGATTGCTCTAACAGAAATAGAGAAACTATATTTTATGTGAAGACGATGTTGTTTCAGTTTGATTCCAATAAATTAGTTTGGAATTATGTGTTATTAATTCTGTTATATCGAACGTAGTATAATAAGTAACACCTGAGCTTCCTCAACAATATGACTTCTTATGAATCATTTGATTTATCGATGTTAACTATGAAATTAGATTAGAGAAAGTTAAGCGCGCGCACACACACACACATATATATTTATATTTATATTTATTTATTAATAAAGTCGGAGTGTAGTTGTAGAAGGCTAAGGTATTGGATGTCACCATTGCGAATCTCTACAAACATTTATAATTTCAAATGACCCCATTAGGTACATCAAAATGCTAATATAGATATGTAACATGCTTGAAATTCTAGTAAATATTCTAGACCAAGCTTGTCGTCCATGCATCCACATAATTTCTTGTTTAGCGCCAGAGACCTTAACACAATTATTTCCATTAAACTCCGATTTACAATAATGGAAATACACGCTCTGCATTCAAAATGTACGAATATTTATCAATTTACATTTTAACTGCTGAACATGTCAGGATTACAAAATTACCAACAAAAAAAATTCGCATGAAAACAAAGCAAACATTTGGACATTGAAAAGATATTGACATAAGGGATGTACCTATATATAGCAAGCACAAAATATAATCACAAATTCTTTGTCGGAAAATAAGCAACAACGAAAAAACAACAAAGGACAAACAAATGTTTTGGTCAAAACAAATAAATATGTAACACAATAAGATAAAACCAAGCTAACATTAAAGAAAATAAACCAGAAGTGCAGCACAAAGATACACGATAAAGCAATACACTAGGATAAAGAAGACTAGACTATACTTCACGACTTCTTCGGGCCAGACTCTGGCTGCGTGAAACAAAAGGAAAATAATGCGGGGGAAAAAAAGAGCGCGCGAGCGCGTTAGGAGTGAAACTTCCTCTTCAATAATTCACTTGAACAATGAAACAAAATATTCAGTAATTCACTTGAACTATGAAACTAAACAATTAAGTACCTACTCACTGAAGGTTCACAGTTGTAGCAAAACGGGCGCGCGGAAAAAAAAAATTGCTAGGAATGTTACATTTTTCTGACTCTACTTTATTCGTAGAGACCTGTAAAATTCGCGGATTCATTTCGCGATAGGATAGAGTCCAAAGACTTTTGACATTATTTTGCTTCAGTGATTGGGCCACAGTTTATCTGAAGGACTCTGGGCCAATGAAAAATCTTTAACAGAAGAATTAGCGAATCACGATCATTCCAGTCAACAGGTGTTACGAGTCGGTAACCAATCAGCAGATGTAATTTGCACGAGTGCATAGAGGATCATGGGGTCTATCCTTTAGGGATTTGAAATCGCGAATTTTACAGGTCTCTATTTATTCGTTATTCCCCCTTCCCTTACGCTTGCAAACCATCGAGTGCCCCACTCCTGAGCGTTGCAATTCACGTTACTTTTTAATTAATCGTTGCTACAACTTACTCTACGAGTTATAAAGAAGTAGAGACCGGAAAAATTCGCGGATTCATTCGGCGATAGGCTAGAAGTAAAATACATATACCTTTTAGATGATTTTGCTATTGGCTTACTGTTCATCTGGACGAATCTCAACCAGTTATAAACCCTCAACCAAAGAAGGATCGAATCACAGACTAAACCAAGCTGATACGACTCACAAGTCAGCAGCCAATGAACTGGCGTTAATTGCCCGAGTGTACAGGGGAATGTGCAGTCTATCCTGAAGGCTATTGAAACCGCGAATTTTTCCGGTCCCTATAAAGAAGTTTATTTTCAAAAACTGCCATTACAAAACTCGTAGGTTTTGTCTTCACCGAGTGAGCTCGCTGGCACGTCTCTGAAGAGCCCTGCTGCCTGAGGGTGTTGGGGGGAGGGGGGGGGGGGGTAGCCGTCCGCCACGCTTCCATCTTTAATTTCCTTTCCCAACCGCCTGCTTTTTTTTTCTACCCACTTCATTCCTCCTCCTCGCCTCGTCTTTATCACCGCGGCACACGTTAGCACGCGACCCGACCATAAGTCACGAAACAAAAACAAAACGCATCCTCCTTTTCCTTCCAATTAAAATTACCGGGCGTAAGGCAACGGGGCCCCGCTTTACTTTAAATGCGTTTCCTCGGTAAATTAACATTCCGCCGGGAAATGAAGGCCGGTCGGGGAAAAGGGAAAATAGGGCCCGACTGCCTTCGCGAGACCCCTCCATCCCCGGCCATGTCGCTGTTCTTTTGTTGTTGTTTATGTCGAGCAGGGTGGGGGGGGGGGGGGAGAGAGAGTAATGAAGAACCCAATTAAAACTGCCATCCATCGTATCGGTACGGCGCAGAGTACTCCGGAAGAGATCAACCGTGAAGAATAATCCATTTATGATCGGGGAGAAAAAAATATATATACATTTATTTATTTTTTTGCTTCTTCGGTTTCTTTTGATGTCTCTGAATAACCTAGCGTTAATTTTTTCTGTAAATATATGTGCCTAATTACGCGACTCAAAAGAGAGAGAAAAAAATGCAGCCCAAAGTTATTAAACGGCAAAGTTTTTTTTTTTCTTTCTAAAACCTGTCGAACACAGAATAACCGCTCGTAACTTGTTTCGTTGGACTAGCGTTTTGATCAGTTGTATATAGTAGGTCCTCTGATATAAAAAGAAAATACCAAACTGTGCGAATATTTATCAAATCGATTTTTAAATGAAAATTGTACCATTCGTAAAAATTTTGCCAGATCATTTATATACCAATTTTTATGCCATCCCTAGCAAGAACTAAGAACATGTGAACGTCTTTTCTGCTAAGCCTATGACATTTATTACTTTTTTTATTGTAACATTCATAAACCAATAAATATTTGGATTTCCCGAAAACCTAGAATACTCTGGATCGTAAATTTTTTTTTATTAAATGATATACAATAATTTAAGTAACACACGACAAAAGCTACACACAAACGATTAATTTAAAACTGGATACACTTAGATTACGAGTTCATGCTAGGATAGACATAAAAATTTCCTTTAACTTTAAAAATAAAACATTACTTAAATAGTATTAAATATTTTATGAACAATTAAAGATAGTTATATTTTAAAAATGTATGTTAGGAATGAAGATAAAACACGAAACAAGGGAAGCAACGTAATTAAGGCGCCAGCCGCACGGCTTTAAGGCCCTTGTCACGGCTGGAGTTGCTATTGCCGCGTCCGAAGCGCTTACGCATGCAATAAGCGGAGAACTTTATCACGTTCAACAAGTTTTCCTTTAAAACATAGTTCTGTCATTATTATTATTACGCTTATTATCACCGTTTCACAGTGACTACACTGAAATTTAGTATAAATATTCACGTAAAATCACAGATATTTGTACATTTACATGAAAAACAACGGTATCACTACAAAATAAGTGTACGCAGTAATACTGGGTTTGGATGCTTTGTGTTGCCCCAGTACCTCCAATAATTCAAGTTATTTGTAAATCGTTCCGTATTCATTTATCTTTTCCATGGTTTCAAATATTATCCTTGAATGAAACATAAAATTAAATATAAAATTATACAGCAAATTCCATAAGAAAAAATCAGCATTATCTCGAGAAAAAAAAAACGCATTTCACATATGCAAAAAAAAATAACCATAGCCATGTGCTGTACACATTTAAAATTATCTTTCATGTGGTATTAGATACAAACTATATCTTGACAAAGGGTTGTAAAAGGAATCTTTTTTGAAAATGCAGAAAAATTTTTTTCTGTGCACTGCCTCCACAGCGAGGGTTTTTCTTTTAACTGCAGCATCTCACCCCCCCCCCCCTTTTTTTCACAGGGGATCTGCGGCCATGGTCTGCCGTCCACAACACGGCAGCTACCGGCAGTTCGAAGACCGCTTGTTTACGTGAGGGCAAGTCCACAGGCCCCCCTCCCAACGTCTCTTATCAACAACGAGCATCCTGAATATGGATGCTGTCTTCACGACCGTAAGAATCACCCATTACTAGGGACCGGAAAAATTCGCGGGTTCAATGACCTCCAGGATGAACTCCATAGTTCTACGTACACTCGGTCAAATGCCACCCACTCACTGGCTGCTTTCTTGTGAGGCGTCCCAACGTAGCAGCCTGTGATTCGTATAAAGCTTTGGTCGGGCGTTTCTCATTGGCCCAGAGTCATCCAGGTGAGTTGTGAGCCGATAGCAGAGGCAGCACTGAGATATAACTATTTGTATTTTAGCCTGTCGCGAAATGAGTTCGTGAATTTTTCCGGTCCCTACCCATTGGTCTTCGAAAGCACGATCTCAGTGTATAAGATTTTTTTTTTTTTGACGTGAAAAGGTCTATTCGCTCGTTACAGCGACCGTCGGTGGATGAATGGAAAACTGTGAGAATTTCGAGATGTTGCGTATGGGACTCGTTGACGGTCTTCAGTAACATGAACCACGCCTGCGCTGTCCGGGATCGAGCGCGTGGAAACTAAACCACCGCGCCGCCAGCTCCGCCGAGCTGGGAGGAAAACCGCAGCAATTAAAAGTCCTAAGCCTATACCAGCGCGCGCGCTGCAGCTATTAACGGAAGGTAATAAATGAACTACGCACGGACAGAGAGAGAGAGAGAGAGAGAGAGAGAGAGAGAGAGAGAGAGAGAGAGAGAGAGAGAGAGAGAGAGAGAGTGGAGCGAGGGCGATAGAAGAGGTGGTGGAGGTAGTGGGGGGAGAGAACAATATGAAGTGGGAAATGAGAACACAAGCCCTCCCCATCTAGTGGATGTTTTACGACGGCAAAACAAACCCTCAGCATCTGGCCGAAGCGAACCGTGATGGTAATGATCCTTCGTCTCAGAACCGGATGTGGGCTGTAAAAAAAAAAAATTAGAAAATCATAAAAGAAAAAAGAAAAAAATCAAATTTCGGGAGGAAAGAGAGAGAGAAACATATCTCGGTTTCGAGCGACGAGGGGTCTTTCTCGCCCTCTTTCAATCCTGCTTCTCTTACAGCAACCGCGCTGGGGTAACCCCCTGCGCTAATGAAGCAATAAATTGTGCCCCCCTTGTCAATTTCACCCTCCACCCCCACCGCTTCCCAACTGTGTGCACCGACACACGAACAACCCCCTCCCTCTCCCTCGTAAACCAGTTTCGATTCAACCCTTCGCGAAAAACCGAGCATCGCTCTTTGAGGAGTCGCCGACACATCACGCGGAGAAGCACATCTGCCTGGAGCGTGGGGCATCAACCCCCTGGGGGGGGGGGGGGGAAATGATTAACATTGATGTCACAGATCACGAAAAATAATTTCTAGCCTATCGAAACAAACAAAAAAGAGGGGTGTTGTCTGTAAAGTCGGTGATAACGTCATAAGAAAACATTGATGAAAAATTTTGCATACTTTTCAATTTTCAAATATTATTTAGAGTTTTCGTAAATTTAATTTAAATAATTTGTTTAAGTATAATCACGAACAATTAGTTTTTTAAAAAAAAAACGCCTTAACCTGTTTGATATTATAGAAGATTTTCTCGCACGGTGGTTGGCCGGTTCTTGCACGCTCGGCTCAGGCGTAACGTGACAATTTTTCGTCCGTGCAACCGGCGTTCATCGATTTATAAGACGTTATCACGTCAAAAAAATCCATAGTTTATATATGTTCTTAGTATTCATTGCTAAAGAGAGTAACTAATTATTTCATATCTAACACAGGATAAAGTTCACCCTCATATCAGTACGTAGAGTGTTGTGGACTACAGTTGAGGTCTGGCTTTTTTTTTTTTTGCAGAGAAGAAAGTTCGTAGTGCAGTAATGTGATATTTCATTTGTAATCATTAATATAAATATGTTTCAAAATATGCACAGAGAGTACTCGTCTATTTTAATGAAGTCAAATTACGTTGAATATAAATAAAGAAATAAAAAAATAAAGTTTGGTTTTTCTATCTTATTAACACCGAGTTAATGTAATGTGTTCACAAGGTATAGTCTGTGCCTCGTTACTTGCCTCGAATTCGATAGTTCTCGAAAGATAGCACCACAAAGGTCCTTCTATTACTGTTGTTCTGACGTCATGTGTTGCTTTGCAATGGAGACCACTGGTACTTCTTTAGTCATGCGGCTTGTCATTGGTCCTGCGGCGGCCTTGGTTGCTAACGCGTATAATTTGTTCGGCGAGGGTCGCTGGTTCGATTCCGCCTGCTTGCCTCACCCACACACATGCGTGTCTGTACATGGCGAAGCAGACACGCGGTAAAAGTATATTGCAAGCTTTTCGCGGCCATTGTCTAATTAGACTATCTTGGATATAGACTTTGAGCAGCTTCGAAGAGGTAGCTTGTACCGACGTTTCGCCCAGAGTTGCAGCATCTTACAAATAACATCACAAGCTCTGTAAAAAATTTCATCAGTATGATTTGGCCAGCGCCAGTATCCACCAGATGTTGCCATGCATTTGACTTTGAGCGAAAGTTCATTTTCTTCTTCAGCTATAGGTACATGTTACTGTACCGGGAAAAGTATGGCCATCACACACTACAATTACATAGTCATTAACCTCATAACCATCTGTGCGATTAATGACTACAGTACTGGTTGTGATTATAGTGTCACTGGTACAATCTTCAATCAATACAGTAGGGCTAGCATATTCACAGGTACTATATTCCATCAAAAAAACCAACGTTGGAGCCAAGATAGTTTGCTAAACACATAGTTGATTCAAACAAATTTCTTTGTTGATCCAACAAAATTTTTATTGTTAACTCAGGGCAAGATGAGCAATATAAATTGCTACAAGTGAATATTATTTTTCGCCGTATAATAATTAGAGACCGGAATAATTCGCGCTTTCGATGACCTCTAGGATAGACTCCACAATCTCCAACACACTCAGGCAAATGCCACCTGCTCATTGGCTACTGACTCGTGACATCTGTCAACTAGGACGCTTGCGATTCGATACTTTTTTGGTTGAAGGTTTTCCATTGGCTTAAAATCCTTCAGATAAACTGTAAGCCAATCGCAGAAGCAATATAAAGTTACAGTTGTTTGGATTCTAGCATATCGTGAAATGAATACGCGAATTTTTCCGGTCTCTAATAATAATAAATATGCATTTAAGCCTACATTTTTATCTTGGCGGGAGCCGGTAAGTACACCTTAAACTCATGCAACACTCTAGTGGTCTTGAGCTAATATGCTGTATGCTCCTGGTACTTCTTGCCTAGAGCAAAGCTGTGGACTGACGCGCAGTCTCTCGTCGAGCATAGAGTAGGCCTAACTGTGGGACTTCAGCGGTGGTCGTAACGTGAGTATGTGGCGGAGAAATGGAGACACAGGAGGAATCTGCGCTGGATGTTTCATGCCTGAAAATTAGCCGTAAAAAAAAATTGGTTGTCAGTAAAGTCGGTTTACGGACGATAGTTTAACGTGACAACGTCATAACAAAACATTGATGAAATGATTGCATACATTTATGAATAAAATTAAATCATTTTTATTGAATTATCACTATTTTGTATGGATACAAAGAAGGAGTGAAATGAAATCTACAATTTAATTAATAAATGTACATTTATTTGCACTCAATAATTCAAATATGTTTATTACTTTAACGAACAGATTATTTTAACTATAACTTTTATACATGTTTGCTATTTAACTTCTTTCAAACTGTGTTATTCTTTTAAGGATAGGACGATGATAGGAAAAGTAGGAAACGAATGGGAGTGTTTAAAGTTTAATGTGCCTCGAAAAATTCAAATCGATGTTTGTTCCAATCGAGTGGAAGAGAGATAGATGCGGCGCAAGCGTACAATTAGCGTAACGGGACACGGTGTGTAACGGGACAATGAGTCATCCTTTTTCGTGCGTGCAGACGGCGTTCATCGATTTATTAGACGTTGTCATGTCAAAAAACACGCTTTTCAGCCATTTGCACAGTTCTAAAAAAACATACGAGTAGTTTTGAAATCGAAACACGGGAAACATACTACTCGTCCGCCCTCGAAGTATTCTTGAATGCTTTTCGTAAACACACCCCACTCGGATATCTCGGGCAGTTTTGATGTCACGTGGTGTCTTACGGAGCTCTGCGCACCGCGTGTGTGGGCGGAGCCAGGCGGCGCGCGCATCTCCTGGTGTTAGCGCGCCAATTACAAACTGTTAAGGATCTAGTGAAAGTTTAGCTGTTATTCGTAAGGCGCCTAGTGATGAATATAACAAAATTTTAATTTTAATAATTAAGACGTGTTCCACTTATGCAGCTGTATTTAAAGTGTTAGTCTATTGTTAGAGACCGGAAAAATTCGCGAATTCATTTCGCGATAGGCTAAAATACAAATAGTTATACCTCAGTGCTGCCTCTGCTATTGGCTCACAACTCACCTGAATGACTCTGGGTCAATGAGAAACACTCGACCAAAGCTTTATAAGAATCACAGGCTGCTACGTTGGGACGTCTCACAAGACAGCAGCCAATGAGTGGGTGACATTTCACCGAGTGTACGTAGAACTGTGGAGTTCATCCTACAGGTCATTGAACCCGCGAACTTTTCCTGTCCCTGTCTATTGTTTCACTTCCAGTTACTACTTTATGCAGATCTCTATTGAGTAGGATAATATTTGTGCTTCATGACACGCTTGTCTCCAACATATAAGAACATAGCTATATCTTTGGCGTGAGTTAGTGATGAGCGTCACCATATATCGTAGGTACGTATTCAACTTGCTGAATGTTGAAATTTGTTTTCCGTAGTTAGCTGCCAAAGTCGTATTTTCTATTTGTTAGTAAGGATAACTAACTTGATTACCGAATTAAAATTTTCTCTATGATAAAATTAATCTGTTTTTTGCTTCTTAGTGTGACCGTAAAATTTTGTTTCAGATAAATTAACCTGACATTATAATGTTTTGAAGCTAAAAAAAATAATAATTGTGATTGGTGACACCAACATACAATTCTATTAAAGGGATTATAATTATTCCATGAATTAGTCACTATAATTGACTTTCAACCCGGGCAATTCTTATTTTGAAATACGCGTTTCACAACAATTATTCATCATCATAAATTTGTAAAACGTTGAAAAAATCGTATTTGAATAAATATCTGAATCTTTGTAATGTTACGAATCATATTCTGATTAGCTGTCACAAAGTACGTTGTAAACAACTGTGCATGGCCAACTTACCTACCTACTGCGTGTGACGTGGTGTATACGACACTATAAGCAGATGCTGTTACTTGGTTACCAGATGTTAGTTAACTCCTTGCTGTGGAACGTTACACTGGAAAAAGCCTTCTCCGAGTAAATAAAACGTAACTATGATTGCGCAAATCTGAACTACTTCAGGCAAACATGTTCCAACTTTTGCGTGCCGGTTACATGTGGCCATTTCCCATTAATAGGGACAGGAAAAATTCATGGTTTCAATAGCCTTCAGGATAGACTGCACATTCCCCTGTACACTTGGGCAAATAACGCCAGTTCATTGGCTGCTGACTTGCGAGTCGTCTCAGTTGGTTTGTCTGTGATTCGATCCTTCTTTGGTTGAGGGATTATAATTGGTTGAGATTCGTACAGATGAAGAGTAAGCCAATAGCAAAATCATATAAAAGGTATATGTATTTGACTTCTAGCCTATCGCCGAATGAATCCGCGAATTTTTCCGGCCTCTACCCATTAAACCTAAACATAAGCCTCTGATTGGCTGTCGAGATTTTGAGAGAATGAACAGTCCTTTGCGAACAACACAAGATGGAGAACGTTCGTACCACAATTTCGTGTAATATTTTACCACTTCTTTTTGCTGGCGTCGTATTCTTAACTGTTTCGTCAGCTGTTTCTGGCATTGTAAAGCGACTAATGTACTTCAATAAAAAGAACGCAGGCTCATTTTCCATCTATGCTTACATTACCATACAACCAATTGAAATAAAAAAAACTCCTTTTTTATATACAGAATAAATGTGATCTTGAACACATTCGCTCTATGACAGTAGACAGTCGGTTTCAGAGTTGAACAGGCGTAGCCAGCGCCTGTATCTGGGGTCTAGCACAGTGGAGCTGCGAGGTAACAAAGCTACGTGAGACGAACTGTGCTCGCCGGCAGCTGAATGGTTCGCAGGTTAATTCGCCAAGCCCCGGACATCAGAAGAGGGTGGGCGCCTGGCAAAAAATAAAATAAGAAATTGACTGCGGTCTGCTGAGGAAGAGGTCGCGACCTCGAAAAAAAAGTTTAAAAAAAGTCGGGTCAAGTGCCCGGGGAATTTATCGCTGTCAAGGTGGCACAACTGTCGGCGTGGCCTTATTGATTGCCGAACCGGGCTGCAATTTGTGCGACCTCTTGCATCGTTCGATCAAATAACTTCTCCTTTCCCCTTCTCTACTTTTAATTTTTTTTTTGCAGGACTAACGGTGCTTTCTTTTTAATTGATCAGCGGCGAAAGACGAGACAGAACACGAGGCCGCGATGACTGATCGGTTGTTAATTAATTCGCGCGTCAGCGCCGCCAGGCCTTCAGGTACCGGGGGTCTTTAGAGCACGCCGACAAAAAAAATTAGAGTTTTGAGGAGAATCCTCGGAGGTCTGCCTCACCCCGGGCGATGCATAATGCGAGGGAATAAGAGGGAGAAGGGGGGGGGGAGGCGGGGGGAGAATAAACATCTGATGGGTGAGTGTAGCATGGTTCAATCTGAATTAGGGTGGGTTGGTCCGGCGTTTTTTTCTCGCCTCAAACGACCGGACGATGATGAAGTTAGGCGTAGGTGTGAAAACTATTTTCCATAAATTACCGGACTTCCTCGCTCGCGGTCGCGCCGCGCGAGACTCGTCATGACGTGACGTGACGTGACGTGGAGGTCACGTGTCTGTGACCAGGTCACGTGGTCGCCGGCGCCGGCCGCGAGAGGCGCCAGGGTCGCGGGTTCGAGCCCGCCCCCGGGCCAGCTCACAGGACCAATAGGGAAAAACGGGCGGTTGTCTGCAAAGTCGGTTCACCGACGATAATTTTACGTGATAACGTCATAAGAAAACATTGATGAAAAATTGCATACTTTTTTTTAATTTTAAAAATTTATTTACGGTTTTTGCAAAATTTAATTTTAAATAATTTGTTTAAATATAATAACGAACAATTAGTTAAAAAAAAAAAACACCTTAACTTGTTTTATATTACAGAAGATTTTCTCGCACGGTGGTTTGGCCGGTTCTTGCACGCTCGGCTCAGGCGGAACGTGACAATTTTTCGTGTGTGCAGCCGGCGTTCATCGATTTATAAGACGTTATCACGTCAAAAATTAAACTTTCGTTTGGACTTCATCTCAGATATTTACTACATTTAAGAGGAACTAAATATCACACGTGTGAGTGTATTTTAATTAGGGCCTAACACCTTTGAAAATACAGACCGTCAAAAAAAATACCCACAAAAAAAGGTTTATCATAACGAATATATATAAAAAACAATTAAAATATTTTATATTGTTACAAAACATTTTACAAAAAAATATTCCGTATTTAATAATTCATATAAATTATACGTAAATATAAATTTATTTAGTTTAGTAGCAGTTCTCAACGAAGATGAATAATCTCCAAGTGTTTCAATGATCACCATAGCAAGTTTGTTTGCAAATATTGTTTAAAATGTGTTTTTTTTATGATAATAATTCAATATTTTTGTTTGATTGTAAAAACTATATGTTTGAAATCAAACAAAATTTTTATCCAGCACTAAGTAACAATGTAAACATAATTGCGTAATTTGCAGAACTTAAATTTACCAATTTAATATGCCAAAGAATGCTTCGATATATTGAAATACAGCACGTTAGGAAAATATTTTAATAAAATAGTCATGCTAGTATTTTAGGTTTACCCAAGCCTTAATACATAAGTTTTTCCAAGTCCTATAGCCATACTTACGCAAAGTATGTGAAAATAAGAAGTTATAGTCTGCCTTTTTCAAAAGTAAATAGTTAAAGGTTTTATTTGGTTTTAAATGTAAATATTAGTCTTTCAAAAAAATATATATTTAGTTTTATTAATGCACAAAATATTTAAAATTAGTAATATTAAAATCAGCGTATAAAAACTGGATTATTAAAAAGTATAAATTCACATTTTACTTTATTTTCTACTAAATTACATTCCTGAAAAGTGAATCAGCAGTAGTTGGGTTTAATTAAGGCCACGCACAACACCTAGTGGACTAAAAAATGAGCTGTGACATTTTGAATTAGTCATCTACATTCACAAGTTAAACCCTTGCACAAAATCATTGCTTACAATGAACTAAGACAACTAGAGATAAATACCTTAAGCACGCTTAAATTGCGTTTCTCAGGTTTGAGCATTCATTTGTTCTTTTAATATTTTTTACGTTTTATTTTTTTTATAAATGTTCAGTGATTGTAAGGTCCAAAATTATTTCTCTTTGCTGGCACAGCTGTGGACATGTAATTTATTGTTAAGTATAAACCACCTATAGGTTTTTTTATCTGGAGTTTGTTTAGTATAGTCCAAAGCAAGCTGGTTACAGTGACAGCGCAGTTCATACATAGAGACATGGGAATTTCGAGTGTTCGTGTCTGACGTCTGAGTAGGATTCAAAGCCGTTGACGTGCTCAACACATTTTTTTTGACGTGACAACGTCTAATAAATCGATGAACGCCGGCTGCACGCACGAAAAAGGATGACTCATTGTCCCGTTACGCACATTGTCCCATTACGCTTTGTCCCGTTACGCTCATTGTACGCTTGCTCCGCATCTATCTCTCTTCCACGCGACTGGAACAACCATCGATTTGACTTTTTCGAGGCACATTAAACTTGAAACACTCCCATTCGTTTCCTACTTTTCCTATCATCGCCCTATCCTTAAAAGAATAACACATATTGGAAGAAGTTAAATAGCAAATATGTATAAAAGTAATAGTTTAAATAATCTCTTCGTTAAAGTAATAAACATATTTGAATTAATGAGTGCAATTAAAAGAAAATTAATCAATTAAATTGTAGATTTTATTTCACCCCTTCTTTGTATCCATACAAAATAGTGATAATTCAATAAAAATTATTCAATTTTATTCATAAAAGTAAGCAATCATTTCATCAATGTTTTGTTATGACATTGTCACGTTAAAATATCGTCCGTAAACCGACTTTACAGACAACCATTTTTTTATTTTCCTTTGGATGATTTACTAGCAAGAACTTTATTTGTCTTGTCGGTTGACACTACCTGATTCGCTTACTTCTCCGTTAGCTGGGTTTTCGTTGGCTCGCGCGTCCAAGTCGAGACCTGGCATTGCAACTCGCGACCAAGCATATCCGCGAAATATCCGTACTTCGTTTTTTTTTTTTTTTTTTTACTTGATAACGTCTTATAAATCGATGAACGCCGGCTGCACGCACGAAAAATTTGTCACGTTCCGCCCGAGCCGAGCGTGAGAGAACAAGGCGGGGATTTTTAAATTAATTGTTCGTGATTATATTAAAACAAATTATTTGAATTAAATTTGCAAAAAAAAAAAAACTGTAAATAATATTTGAAAATTAAAAAAAAAGTAAAGAATTTTTCATTCAATGTTTTCTTATGACGTTATCACGTAAAATTATCGTTCGTAAACCGACTTTACAGACAACCCCCCTTTTTTTATATTTTTATAAGTTGTGTCTCTCTCTCGGGGTGATTAGGGGGTGGACTCAGGGGAGGCCACGTCAACAACACGCGACCCCGGGGCGAGGAAGGAAGTTAAGTGCGTGTGTGATGCGCTGTTGGTCCCGCGGGACCAGCGGGGTGGGGGGTTGTCGTGTGTTCAGCAGGCGATCACGCGGCTGGCTGGACGCGCACAACGGCGGCCAGAGGGGGGTGAAGGAAGAAGGGCGCGTGTGGCGAGGGTCGCACATTCCGCCGACAAAGGTGAGAAGCGACCCCTCAAAGGGACAGAGGCCGGGGTCAACCCCCCTCCCACCCCTTACCACAACCCACAACTACCCCCCTCCGGTTCAGCTGGTCAGTTGCACGACCGAGTCACTTCACCGCGATGCCGACACGTGACGCCAGACATCACCTCTTCCCAGCTCCGTGTTCCAGCCAAGCATCGAATAAAAGTGTTTTAGCTTCACTCCTACATATCTCGATGACATTTCGCACACTTGAACCTTCGGAACACGATACAGGTAGAGACCGAAAAAAATTCGCGAATTCATCTCGCGATAGGCTAAAAAAAAACAAATAGTTATACCTCAGTGCTGATGCCTCTGCTATTGGCTCACATTTACACCTGGATGACTCTGGGCCAATGAGAAACGCCCAACCAAAGCTTTATAAGAATCACAGGCTGCTACGTTGGGACGCCTCACAAGACCGCAGCCAATGAGTGGGTGGCATTTGACCGAGTGTACGTAGAACTGTGGAGTTCATCCTGCAGGTCATTGAACACGCGAATTTTTCCGGTCCCTATAAATAGGAAAAAAAGGTTTTTTTTTTTTCTGTGGAGTTTAGTTTGCACACGCCGACGTAGTTTAGGTTACGAAATACCTCTACCCAGAACTGACACTGTTAGAAATTAGAGTAAAATTACTGACTTTAAACGAAGAATGCGCCTGGAATAATCTCCCTTGACGTGGTTCCAGAAAACTGGATATGCGTAGAACTGTGGTGGTGTTTTTGTCATGTTGGGGATGTATTGTGATTCCAGCATTATGTTTTAGCATGTGCTGTGAAAACCATTAGAAGAGTATTTTAACATTTAGATGTACAGAAAAAAAGAATTGCAATTAAGAAAAGATAAAAACAATCACAGCATTTCCAACCTGTGAACTGCGAATACGGAATATTTGTTATACGTTACCTGAGAACGATTTACGTTTGCTATTTAAGTTTTGCTGATTAAGTCGTTGTGATATTAGACCTATATTATAACTACCTCAATGACTACGCCAGATTATCTCTGCCCAGTTCTGTGTTTCGTCATTTACAAGGTAAACAAGGAATTCTGAAGTGAAAGAAGTGTTTGATATAGTGACTGAACACGTGTTTGAAGGTTTCGATAATACTCAAAGATGGTTCGAATGGGTTAATCTTAAAAAAAAGAGACCTCTTTTTTTTTTGGTAAATTTGTGAATAAATTATAAATTTTATTAAAATCCCTGGACGAATTTTACGAATTGTTCTTCGTAAATTTAAGGTGGTAACTTTTAGCAATGACAGATTTCCTTCTACAGTTTTTTTTTATTTAATACTTTTAGATGCCAAACCTACTCAGAAACGAAATGATTATTTTTTTATGATTCTGGTAGTATCGGGATACAGAAATAATCGAAAAATGTAGCACATATTTCGTTTGGAAAAAAAATTACGTGGAAAAATTACGAAGCAATTAACAAATCATTGCCTTTTAAATAGACACTTTTTTGCCTGAGGGACATTCTAGTTAGTGCATACTCATCAGTGGGAACTAATTAATATTAATGGTTGCCAATTGGCTTTTATGTTGTATTATTTGCGACCCATCAGGCTTAACTAAATTACAGGTCTTCAAAAGGACTACTCTTTTTTTTTTTTTTTTTTGCTGGAGGTGAGATTTGTGAGATGCTCCGAAAGTACACAATCCTATTAGATGTTTAACGGTGAGAGTTATGAGTCATAACTCAAAAAGCCACAGGCAAAAATCTGCGAAATTTATTAAACCAAATTATTTGTTAAACTGACAAGTGTGATTCATAGGAAAGAGTTTGAACATGCGATGATAAACTCAGGAAATGCAAACAACATCCTAAGACTTGTCTGGCTGGTCGTATCATTCGTTACACAGAGAAACACGCGGCAATTAAATTGTAATTTTTTTGTCAATCATGCAAAAGATACATATAAATTTGCCTACCGCTTTATTATTTTTTTTGTAAAAAATAACTTTTCTAGCCTATATATTGGTAATCTAATTTATTTTCAAGTAGTAGTTTTTTGTGTGATGCTCGAACAAACAAACAAAAAGACAAACAGAGAGACACACATTTCTGCGGGTTTCATTGTTACATCTCCGTCTTACGTCGCCGTAGCGAGATAAAATGTACACCAGTTTTTCAAAGTCAGATCATAACCTTTCAAACACAAAGACTTTCCATCAAAAATTGTTCGAGAAGTTTTTCTGCGTCAACTTCTAAAAACAAACACACGCAATAACACGCATGATAGTGCTTGTATAAGGGAACAGTTTGTTGCAGCTTAATGCGTGGTTTTGCACACGAACGAGGTCGCGACTCTTAAAAGGATTACTGATTTTTTTGCCTCACGCAGCGCCCGGACAATGGGCGCAGATGGCCCTCCTTCGCTCGGTGACTTTGGGGCGGCGATGATCATATCTCCGATTATTTTATTCACCAGCGATAGAGGCCGGCGTGAGTGCCCCGTGGGGGGGGGGGGGGGGGCTGGCTGGGCCATTGTGCCCGGCACGAACTGGCTCTGCGTGTTTCAGCTGCACGCCTGGTGCAAGAACGTCATACCGATTTGACTGAAGAACACGCGCGATATTCGCGCTAGCACCCGGCGATGCCCTTGCTAAAAACATCAAAATATAAAGAACATCACTACCGAGTTTCAAAGTCTGCAGGACATACACTTGAAGGGGGAAAAAAAGGGGGGTGGGGTTTGTCTGTAAAGTCGGTTTACGGACGATAATTTTACGTGATAACGTCATAAGAAAACAGAGAGGAAAAATTGCATACTTTTTTAATTTTCAAATATTGTTTACAGTTTTTTTTGCAAATTTTTATTTGAATAATTTTTTTAAATATAATCACGAACAATTAGTTAAAAAGCCCGCCTTAACCTGTTTGATATTACGGAAGATTTTCTCGCACGGTGGTTGGCCGGTTCTTGCACGCTCGGCTCAGGCGGAACGTGACAATTTTTCGTGAGTGCAGCCGGCGTTCATCGATTTATAGGACGTTATCACGTCAAAAAAAACGGAAAAATTTGATTTTAAGGTCCCGCTGATTGCACAACAATCTCGGTGAATCAGTTGAACCGGGACGCCAGTCTTCAGCTTCATTATGTGACGGTCGCATAGCGCGTTACAAATTCCAAGGCAACGCCATCAATTGACGAAGTTCTCAACTAAACTTTTGTACGCGAATTTAGTTCGCTAGCAGCCGCGAGCTTCACTAAGAGGATGGGTTTCACCAAGGAGAAGGATAGGAAGTTGCCAGACCTTACTGTATGACCGTGTAGCAGACGTAAAGAAATGACACAAACGCACTCTTCGGCCCAGAAATTATGTAAATGTAAAAAATCACAACCCTTTGCTCCGTTGCTGCGTCAAAGGACAAACAGCCAAACAAAATTTCGCATTTATAATATTAGTGTGTGTGTGTGTGTGTGTGTGTATATATATATATAAAAATAGAGAGAGAGAGCCATTACTATTTAGCTGATTTACTGGACAGCAGCGTAGACTTGAAGCACATATACATCTGCTCACATTGGTGGTTGGACTGCAATGCTTTTGATATGCCATATTGACGACAATTAGCCATTTATAGAGACTGGAAAAATTCGCGATTTCGATGACCTCTAGGATCGTCTCCACAAACCCCTACACGCTCAGGCAAATGTCACCTGCTCATTGGCTACTGACTCGTGACACCTGTCAACTGGGACGCTTGCGATTCGATACTCTTTTGGTTGAAGGTTTTCCATTGGCTCAAAGTCCTTCAGATAAACTGTAAGCCAATCAGAGAAGCAATATATAGGTACAGTTGTTTGGATTCTATCATATCGTGAAATGAATCCGCGAATTTTTCCGGTCTCTAGCCATTTATAGATAAAGAACCGGAAAAATTCGCGGATTCATTCGGCGATAGGCTAGAAGTCAAATACATACATCTTTTATATGATTTTGCTTTTGGCTTACTGTTCATATAGACGAATCTCAACCAATATAAACCCTCAACCAAAGAAGATCGAATCACAGATAAACCTGCTGAGACGACTTACAAGTCAGCAGCCAATGAACAGGCGTTATTTACCCGAGTGTACAGGGGAATGTGCAGTCTATCCTGAAGGCCATTGAAACAGCGATTTTTCCTATCTCTAGTTATAGATCAATCATGTACAACACGCCAAAGGATGTGACCTTGTTATCGCCCAATCAACATGCTAAAAGACTTGATAAAATATAGCTAAGTTGAGTCTAGCTCTAACCACATATAGAGACTGGAAAAAAATGCGTTTTCGATGGCATTCAGGATAGCATTAACTGTCCCATGTACACTGGGGCAAATAACGCCAGTTCATTGGCTGCTGTCTTGTGAGGCGTCCCAACGTATCAGCCTGTGATTCGATAAAGCTTTGGTCGGGTGTTTCTCATTGGCCCAGAGTCATCCAGGTGAGTGGTGAGCCAATAGCAGAGGCAGCACTGAGGTATAACTATTTGTATTTTAGCCTGTAGGGAAATGAATTCACGAATTTTTCCGGCCTCTACTCATTAGTATTATGGTTAAATGAAACACTAATTAAAATATCAAATCAATCATGCGTCAGTTTTCGTAAGAAATACTCAGTACTATCTCGAAAAAAATAACGTATTTAATTTATGCAAACATTTGATGTACAAAGTTACAATATCTTAACACAATAGTATGGGTATTCATTATTGGACGAAAATACTATTTTGTAAATAAACGTTTTGAGTTTTCAACTGCTTCACTAGCGGTGGTACATGAATATAAATTAAATGATATGTAAATAAATGTAAGAGAGTGATTTGTTCCGTTTTCGAGCCAAGCGGCCTCGCTGTGCGTTTGTTCGAAGGGGTTGTTGCCGAAGGGTGGAGGGGGAGAGAGTGAGAGAGGGGGAGTGACGTGAAATTCGAAAAAGATATCGTTAAAAAAAGAAATGCAAACGGAGAGTCAGCAACAAGGGGCAGGAGGTGGGAGGGGGGTGGGGTGGTAAGGAAGCAGCTCGTGACAATGGGGTCGCGCCAGACAATAGGCGGCCGTGATTAAGACGCTATTTCCAAACCGCGGGTGCCCCTCCCCCCCACTAACGCCCTCCTTCCAATTATGCGGTAACGAGTGTCACGTGGAGCTGGGGTTCAGGGAGAGGGGGGCAGGGGGAACCAGAGCCCCGCGCAGGACGAAGAACTATTGTCGTCATCACGGGACAGGCCACGGGAGATCCTTCCTGCCCCCCCACTCCTTCACCCACTCTTCCACAATCACCGCTCATTTGCAACCCCAGGACACGCGCCATACCGGGACCCGCCCACTAGTCCAGGAAACCAACACTTTAAAAGGCACACCAAACTTGTGAAAAATTTGTCCAAAGCTGACATTTTTGAAATGGTAACATCTTATATAATCGATGAACGCCGCCTGCAGGCACGAAAAAATTGTCACGTTCCGCCTGAGCCGAGCGTGCAAGAACCGGCCAACCACCGTGCGAGAAAATATTCTATAATATCAAACAGGTTTATGCGGGCTTTTTAACTAATTGTTCGTGATTACATTTAAACAAATTATTTAACATTAAATTTGCAAAAATTGTAAATAATATTTGAAAACTTAAAAAGTATGCAATTTCTCATCAATGTTTTCTTATGACGTTATCACGTAAGGTTATCGTCCGTAAACCGTATTTACAGACAACCCACGCCCTTTTTTTCCACAGTGTTAGAAGAGTCAGCTGTGCCTAGCAGCATATCGAAAGTTTGCCACTGTAGAACCTCGGTCGTGTCACCGAAACATGCAATTAAGTCCTATATAACAGCGAATTAATATTTAGAACTGTCTATAAACGTTATAGGTACATAATAATACTGAAAAAAAGACCTGTTAATATTGAAGGTAATAAATACATATATTAAGTAATAAAATAAGGTTTATTTTTATCTCAGACAAGCACATAAAAATCCAATTCACATAGGAATAAACGTCTGAACTAATCATTAGTAGGGGCAGGAAATTATCGCGAAAAAGTCTGAACGCCTACTAGACTGCAACAAGGTATACCCGCACCAGCGGTTTCTTCCTTGTGATTGGCGGCCGTCTGCGAGAGAAGTCGTTGCCTTGTTTGCACGAGCCACTATGGATGAGTTTGCTTCCACACTGAATTAGTGTGATTGGTTGTTGTAACAGTCGACATGCACCTGAAAGTAACTCACCCAATCACGAAACACAGACGATGCTACAGTGTTTTAACTTCCAGCTACTCTCGGGATCTTTTAGCGAAATCTCCATGGCCCTGATCATTACTTCAGCGGAATGTGAGATAGTTTTCATAAGTCGCAATACGAATATCGAGTTCACCAAATGAATGTCACCGTACGAATATCGAGTCCACCACGTGAATGTCACCCGGTGACGTCGCCAGTTGGAGACCCAGCCTGACTGGGGCCTCCACCCATGGTACGGTCCGCCGACAGTAAATCACAGTTCGAACCTTTGAATATATATACTGTATAGAAGTCGCGAGTGGATAGGATTTACTCTACGTTTTTCAGAAGCGTATGATGAGCAGCTTGGGAACTTCACCGCTGCAGTGCGCTGCCGTAACGCCCTGTATCGTCTTAGTTGTTATTTACACGTTAGAGCGCAGCTCTGTCCCCCGCTGTCATTCCCCGCACCCCTCATCCATCATTCACTGCAGCTCAACGTCGTTCAACGGGAGGGGGAAGGGGTGTTTGAAGAGTTCGAGACTTGTCCGCTAGGGACCACCACAAGTCGATGCCCTAGAGATGGTGGCGATTGCGGCGGTGAATTAACCAACTACCTCAAAACCGTATTAGAAATTTTAACCTGGGCTGGCGACTTCTATACAGTATATATATTCAAAGTTTGAACAGAACTGTCGTAAACGTGTAAAAAAAAGGGGGGGGCGGGTTGTCTGTAAAGTCAGTTTACGGACGATAATTTTACGTGATAACTAGAGACCGGAAAAAATTCGCGAATTCATCTCGCGATAGGCCAAAATACAAATAGTTATACCTCAGTGCTGATTCTCTGCTATTGGCTCACAGTTCACCTGGATGACTCTGGGCCAATGAGAAACACCATACCAAAGCTTTATCGAATCACAGGCTGCTACGTTGGGACGTCTCACAAGACGCAGCCAATGAGTGGATGGCATTTGACCGAGTGTACGTAGAACTGTGGAGTTCATCCTGGAGGTCATTGAACCCACGAATTTTTCCGGTCCCTAGTGAATACGTCATAATAAAACATTGATGAAAAATTGCATACTTTTTAATTTTCAAATATTTATTTACAGTTTTTTGAAAAATTTAATTTAAATAATTTGTTTAAATATAATCACGAAAAATTAATTTAAAAAGCCCGCCTTAACCTGTTTGATATTATAGAAGATTTTCTCGCACGATGGTTGGCCGGTTCTTGCACGCTCGGCTCAGGCGGAACGTGACAATGAGTCACGTCAATGCTTTTTCGTGCGTGGAGCCGGCGTCCATCGATTTATTTGACGTTATCACATCAAAAAAAGTTACATCATCTACAACTTTAATAGTTGTCAAGAGAATTTTGCATGGAATTTTGGCAATTCTATGAAGGTGCCCAATGTAATAAGTTGATGTGAGAGATAAATCCTCAGGTACCATTAAATATCCGGTATTAAAAAAAAATTATGATACTATGGTGAAAAAAATTTGAAGAAAAATTTCTGAAGTGAAATCCAGAAAGTTAAAATGACTAAATTATTCTGCCTAAAGAAAATATAAAATAAATTATTTTGTTTGTTACCAGCTGAAATGATTACAAATCATTTGATTTACATTTCAATGATATTTGTGATAAAAATAATTTATATCTCGACATGTAAATAAACTTTTTTATTTGAAAAAATAATAGTTTAAGTAGTTTTGCACAAAAAATATTAAGATCTAGATTCGGATCCGAAGTAAAATTTTAAGAATCGTATCAGAAATAAGGGCTTGAGACAAAAATTTAATGAACCACCACATTTTCACTTACAAAAATAAATTAAACTTATGTATTTTACCAAATCTATCAGTTTTATATTTTTTGTTTACCTATAATTAATTACTAGAAAAAAATTCCATTAAACTTAAGGTTCATATCTTTTATTATGTATACGTCAAAGAACGTTGCCATTTTTTTTTTTTTTTAGAGAGACGTTATTTTATTTATTTCCTGGTTGCAAATACATGTTTCGAAACACACCACTGTCAACATCCCGTATGATAAAAATGTCATTATAGTACAGTACGTATAATAAAAATACTTTTAATCAATTTTCGAAGGCCATTTTGTTTCAAAAATTGCATAAAACGTAACTAGAAATTTGCCTGGTCTACAGCCACTAAAGTCACCAACATACGTAATAGGATAAGCCACTTTTAAAAGCCTTGTTGACTGAAGTAAATTATTACTATAGTTTTTAAATTCCTCATTTAACAGCAAATAAACTATGTTCTAATGAAAATCTCTTCGGATGTTCATTCTGCTTAAATTCATGTCGAGATTCATCCTTGAATTAAGGCTGCACTCAACCGGCAGTGTTGAATTATTATTAGTTGTAAATTAAATACACAGTCATAATAATTATAATAATGTTGAGTTTCTGGAAGCAGAGTTACATACATTAGCCAGCGGCGGAAACACAGGAAATAATATTATAGCGAATTATCGTGACGCTGTTAGTTGAACAAACGTTTTAATCATGATCATTATTTCTGACTTTGTAAAAAAATTTCATATAACATGTGGAATGTATTTGACGTAAGGCTTTGCGAAAAATTACAATACCTGTAAAGTAAAACATACGTAGGGATTACAAAAAATGGAACATTGTTCCTTGACAATGCATTTTTCCAGCGTGAAGGTTAAAGTCGAGCATGAGGGTAAAGCCAAAATTGAATGGATAAAGTTAAGCAGGAATGGGTAAAGCCAAGCATGAAGGGTAAAGCAGAGCATGAAGGATAAAGTTAAGCTGGAAGGGTAAAATCGAGCATAAAAGGTTAAAGCACAGCATATAGGGTACAACCAAGCATGAAAGGTTAAAGCCAAAAATTAAGGGTATAGCAGTGCATAAAGGATAAAGCCAAGCATGGAAGGTAAAGCCTAGCATGGAGGGTAAAACCGAGCATAAAAGATAAAACAGAGCATAAATGGTGAGGCCAATCATGAAGGGTAAAGGCAAACATTAAGTGTATAGCAGAGCATAAAGGGTAAAACCAATCATGGAATGGTAAAGCTTAGCATGACATTACGAAGCTAAGCATGAAGTGTAAAGCCAAGCATGAATGGTAAAGCAAAGCATCAAGTGTAAAGCCAAGTGTGAAGGGTACAGCCAAGCATGAAGTGTAAAGCCAAGTGTGAATGGTAAAGCCAAGCATGAAGTGTAAAGCCAAGTGTGAAGGGTAAAGTCAAGCATGAAGTGTAAAGCCAAGTGTTAAGGGTAAAGCCAAGCATGATGAGTGTTAAGCCAAGCGTGAAAGGGTAAAGCCGAGCATGAAGCAAATCGAATGCCTTGGGGAGTTGATGACGGCGTATCTGCCGAAGTTTGTCGGACGTGATGTACCTACCCGGTGGAAGTAAAGTACCCGAGGAGGGGAGGGGGGATGGTAAAGGGGGGGACAGAGAGAGAGGGACGGAGTTCGGGTCAGAGTTGGGCCGGGGGAGGGGGCGAGTCCCCCAAGAGTTCGCTAGGGGCGCTGTCGTCGGGACGAGGCGACTGCGCTCCGCTCTTGACGTCCAGGCTTGCATGAGCTCTCAGGCCTCCTACCGTAACACTTGCTACAAGCTGCAGTGGGGCTAGCCAACCTTTAATCCCAGCTTGACGTAAGATTAAAGGACCGCTTTCACACGCAATATTTTATTTTCGTAATTCGTCATTACTTTTATTTTAGAGCTATTTCTGGTAATATTAAACTGATACCTCCCTTGCACTTATTTTTCTGTCACAAAATAATGTTTACAACATATATTCACTTAGTGTGATATCTTGGATGTTAAAATGCGCTCAAGTCTTCATAATCATCATAGCTCGCGCAACTTACTACACTCGTGATACATTATTAGTAGAGACCTGAAAAATTCGCGGGTTCATTTCGTGTTATGCTAAAATTCAAATAATTATACCTTAGTGCTGCTTCTGTCATTGGCCCACTGTTAATCTGGAGGACTGAGGGCCAATTAGAGACCCTCACTCATAGAAATGTCGAATCACAGACCACCCAGTCGGGACGACTCACGAGTCAGTAGCCAATGAGCAGGTGGCATTTGCCCGAGTGTGTAGAGGATGTTGGAGTCTATCCTGGAGGTCATTGAACTCGCGAATTTTTCCGGTCTCTATTTATTAGGGAGCTTGTTTGTTGTAGGCTGCCCCTACTGAGGACTGTATGCGTGCAATAAGCGGAAAACTTCAATGTACACGAGAAAACATGGTTTTTTGACCGTTTACTTCCATCAACCCCCGTCTCCCCGGTGGAGGGCTTGTTGATTCCAGGACTCGGTCCAGCGAGCAGCCTCCCAGGTCCGGAGGAGGTCCCTGGCGAGGCGAGCGAGGGGCAGAGCCCCCAAGAGGGAGTCTGGTCGCTGACCGAGTTACGCCGGTCCACCGACCCCTCAGCCCGCGGTCCGTGAGATTGTCCCGCCGACCGGACGAGACATGTCCTTCCGAGGGACTCCATGGCGGGGAAGTGCGAGCCTCAGAACACCCATTCTCTCCTTCACGAGCACGTGACCACACACACACACTGTTTATTTACAGATGGATATGGACCGGAAACATTCGCGGATTCATTCGGCGATAGGCCAGAAGTCAAATACATATATCTTTAAGATGATTTTGCTATTGGCTTACTGTTCACATAGACGAATCTCAACCAATTATAAACCCTCAACCAAAGAAGGATCGAATTACAGAAAAAACCAGCTGAGACGACTCACAAGTCGGCAGCCAATGAACAGGCGTTATTTGCCCGAGTGTACAGGGGAATGTGCAGTCTATCCTGAAGGCCATTGAAACCGCGAATTTATTCCGGTCTCTAGTAACCACACCCACACAGTTTATTTACAGAAAAGATGGAACACCACGTTTGGTTGGTTCTCACTTTACAATACAACTTGTGTTTATTCATCTAGATGTTTTAGCCTTTCTTTAAATATGGATTAAGGAAATCCCTTTTTTTGTTTATAATTGTAATCGTATCTTCGGAACAGCTTGAAATATCACAAAAAATTGTAAACTACCTATATTAAATCTGGGATGACAACTTAAATAATTTTTTTTTGGATTTCCATTCAAAAACATTAGAAATATTTTAGTTAAATAATTTCGTACAGGCAGACATTATTATTTATAGATTTAATGAGTTTAGGTATCGAATTTGTAAACTGTAAAAAATATAGGTATTTATTGTATAATTATATACCGTAAATATTCGCAGACCAATGAGGAACCCTCAACCAAAGAAGGATCGAATCACAGACAAACTAGCTGAGACGACTCACAAGTCGCGTGTAGGCCTATATTATTCTGGAATCACAAACTTTTCGATTGTATTTGTTTAGGATCTCGATGTGTCAGATTCTGTCTCCAGTGCAGTACTTCACTAGTATATCGACCCGGGGGGGGGGGGGGGGGGTAGTAAAGAGAGGGAGGAGTATATTGTTTATGCGTGCGAGGGCGAAAAATTCATTTTGCCTGTTTGCGTCCTTTCCCTTCAAAACTTATTGTTTCAAAACTAAACGACTTTGAAAAAAAAATTGAAAATCACACTATTAATTGTTAACTCTAAGTTATCTTTGTGCCGCACAGAGTTTCGTTAGCAATTTTGAAGTCTCTTCACGTTTTAGCTAGACTTTGGAGTGAACAGTGTTACCAGAGCAGTTTTTAAACTTTGATGAGTTCTGATACAGCACGTTTTAGTTGTAAGTTGCATTTCCACAAAAAATTAAATAAAAATAATTGAAGAACGATGTACTAATGTTTGGGATATTTTTGGTCGGAAATAAATGTTTTTTTTTTTTTTTGCCCCTCATGACATAAAACGTAGGATGTGCCTGAACAGCCGAGGTCTGAACGGCGAGCCAACATTTTCGGAGCGGCTAGTAGCGACGACACCCTCGGTGAACCACTCTCTCTCCGATGCAGTCGACAACTCGGTTAGGGAAATTAACCGTGAAATGGACTCGCCAAATGTTTCCTTCGCCCCCACACGTCCCCCTCCCCCTGACCAATGAGCGACAGACAGCCCTTCGAGGGTCTCAAAGGAGACCGCCGTCGCTGGTCACCTCCCATGCTTCAGGACTCATCGGCGGGGAGGGAGGTCTCACAGGGATGCGCTGCAACACACTATGTCCGCATTCAGCAGTATACGCTACAGACAGGAAAAATTTGTGGATTAATTTCGCGACATGCTAAAATGCAAATAATTGTACCTTAATGCAACAACATCTGCTATTGGTTCACTGTTAACCTTGAGGACTGTGGATCAATTATTAGGGGCAGGCATTTTTCGCGAAAACATCTGGACGCCTATTAGACTGCAACAAGGTATAACCGCGCCAACAGTTTCTTCCTTGTGATTGGCGGCCGTCTGCAAGAGAAGTCGATGCCTTATTTTACGGAGCCATTCCGGGACGCGTTTGCTTCCGCACTGGATTACTGTGATTGGTGCTTTAACAATCGACATGTAACTCATCCAATCACGGTATACGGACAATGCTACAGTGTTTTAACGTTCAGCTAGCCTTGGTTTCTTTTCGCGAAATATGCATGGCCGTACCAATTATAGACCCTCAGTCAGAGCAGTATCGAATCACGAGTCTCCCAGTTGAGACGCCTCACGAGTCAGTAGCCAATGAACAGGCAACGTTTGCCCGAGTATGTGGAGTGGAGTGGAGTCTATCCTGGAGGTCATTGAACCCGCGCATTTTCCAGTCCCTAACTATACCTTTTATTGTTGGCACTTCCCGGCGGTAAAAATCTGTTCCGCAGTTACCGCAACAGACAAGGAAACGCAAGCACTGTGGAAAAAAATATATCCCTTTCGGCACAGCCTTTAGGCGTAGGTAGATTTCTGGAAATTATTTGGAAATTTCTATAAACTCTTGGAACATTTTTTAAGAACTTAATGTACGTAACATTCTATTATGTTCGCCAATATTCATAAAAGAACGATTAAATATTTTCTCACATTCTATGCAGCGAAAATATTTAGAATGTTTTAAACTCAATGCATTCAGCATTGAATGTTTTAAAGAATTTCATATTATGCCTACTAAGGTAGTTAAGCAATTATTTTTGACCTTCAAAAACTATTTTTCATCCCTTGAACTAATACTTGGTAGTATAAAAAAATTTGGACAAAGGTTTAAGGTAATATAAAGATGGTTTAATATAAATTCTGACGCATTTTATACAAAATAAGTTAGAATTTTTTTTTAAATTTCAACCTCTGTTTTTACGGTAATAGTTCGCTTCATCAAATTTTTTTTTACCAAGGGTTTTAGATTAGATATGGAGTGGTCTTCAATGACAATTCAATGGAAGACAACTAAAATAATTAGAGCCTAAGTAAAATTTTACTTAGAATTGTTGTGGTGACGTTAACATAACTTTTACACACATTAAATGTTTTGTTTGTAATTACAAAATCATTGTTCCGTCACAGAAGTTTTAATGATTAACTCTAATTACCTGTGTAGCTACCACAACATATTTGGCAGTATCAACATCACAGGGTATAGGGGATATTCAGTAGACTAAATTAAGTACCAAAAATTAACATTCAATGCGAGTAGATTCATTAAGAAGTTGCACTTACCAAGACGGCTTATTTCGGGTATAATCTACATACCTGTAAAAAGAAAAAAAATGTATTAGTCAATATTTCATAACGAAGAAATCGAAAAAAAACTTTATTTCACTTACCAATATCGTCACAAAATTGTTACAGAAAAGTACATAGACAAATATTTGTTACACATATACATATATAAAATAAATTAATGTGAAACAATATTTTCAAATGAAAATAGCGTATTAATTGTTCAAGTGTAAAAAAAATTACTGAAAAACAATTTTTTTGTCTATAAACAAAATTTCATGGAGACACGCAAAATATATAATTAGGACCGTGTATTTTTCGCGAAAAAAATCTGAACGGACATTAGACAGCGGTTTCTGCCTTGTGATTGGCGGCCGTCTACAAGAGAAGTCATTGCCTTATTTGGCCTGGGCCATTCAGGACGTGTTTGCTTCCGCACTGAATTATTGTGATTGTTAGAGACCGGAAAAATTCGCGAATTCATTTTGCGACAGGCTAAAATACAAATAGTTATACCTCAGTGCTGCCTCTGATATTGGCTCGCAACTCACCTGGATGACTCTGTGCCAATGAGAAACACCCGACCAAAGCTTTATCGAATTACAGGCTGCTACGTTGGGACGTCTGACAAGACAGCAGCCAATGAGTGGGTGACATTTGACCGAGTGTACGTAGAACTGTGGAGTTCATCCTACAGGTCACTGAACCTGCGAATTTTTCCTGTCCCTAGTGATTGTTGTATCAACTTTTAACATGCACCTGGAAAAAAAAAACTCGGCCAATCAAGAAACACAGACAATGATGTATATTGTTTTAACTCTTAGCTAATCTCAAAATCTTTTTCGTGAGAAATATATACCCTCAGTTATAAGTAGGGACCGGAAAAATTCGCGGGTTCAATGACCTCCAGGATGAACTCCATAGTTCTACGTACACTCGGTCAAATGCCATGCCACTCATTGGCTGCTGTCTTGTGAGACGTCCCAACGTAGCAGCCTGTGATTCGATAAAGCTTTGGTCGGGTGTTTCTCATTGGCCCAGAGTCATCCAGGTGAGTTGTGAGCCAATAGCAGAGGCAGCACTGAGGTGTAACTATTTGTATTTTAGCCTATCGCGAAATGAATTCGCGAATTTTTCCGGTCCCTAGTTATTATGACAACACATAGCGTTTATTTTAATAAAACAATCTAAGGAGCCTTTGATTTCCAGTGCAACTCAGCTTTTTGTCAATGTTTAATTTGAAGAATATTACCAGGAGTAAAATGACGTGATGTATGTGAAAAATTACGCAAGGAATGTTGCCTGTCAGGCACACCGTAAAACTATTGAGCGAATTAACACATGTTCATTGTGTTTAAATACACACTATTTGTGTAAAATTTACACAAACCATGTCGGTGTATTATTACTACAACACAGCGTGTTATTTTACTTCATGTTGGTGTATTTTTACAGGAACATTTTGCGTGTAAAATTATCAGAAGAATCGTCAATTTATACGGAAACTGTGTACTTTGCGTGTCGAAAAATGTAAAAATACATTAACACTAATAAGTAAATTTACATCTTTTTAACTGTATATTTCTAAGCTTTTTTCATTTTGATAAACAAAATCTACTGAGAATAAAACACAAATATTTTCTTTACAGCATGACATTTTTCTCATCTTACTTTGTTAAGGCATTCGAAAATTAAACCGAGACAGCGGAGTGGATTAAATTAATTTCCCGCGCAGAATTAACGGAACATAAACCGAGTTTTTTCTTTCTAATTAAATACTCTGCGCTACATTCCAAGATTTAAACTGAAAGCAAGATGTGTTTATTTTAAACGTAACTAGTCTCTCGATGTGGTGGGAAACTCATCTCTACTTGGTTGGTACGTCTAGTGGTTTCAAGACCACTACATAACGTGGAAAATGTTTTTAAAAAATTGCTATGAGATTTTAGGAAGATACGTTTCAAAACATTGTAGATTTCTCCATAAACTTTTTTTTAAATTTTATGAATAAACTCTAATAATTCTGAATCTGTTGAAACAGTTTAACCAGTTGAAATAAATCTGATTTCTAGTAAATCAGCGGAATTCACTATGAACATGATAAAATCAGAATATAATTCACTGGAAAATTAGTTGCATCAACTGTTAAAACAGTAACTATCAGTCCAGGACATACATGCTTTGTAAATCCACTGATTCAAAGAGTGGCCTTCCAACAGACTGCGTAGCTCTGTCTAGGAGAACGTTATATTAAAGATACGTAACTTTAAATGATCCGGTAAATAAAAAATTATATTTACGAAACAGGAATTATGTTTTTGAATAGTAGGTATAAGTCGTTATTATCTTAAGTTAGTAATTTTAAGATACAATCGTGTTATCACTTTAGCTGAGAGTAAGTGATTTTAAAATACCACCCTTTTTTAATACGAAAACACAAAATAATTTTTGAATTGTTTACCTGGAAAACCCTTTATTAGGTCCTTAATTTCCGTATGATTTTGAAATTAATTTTTTCAAGAAATAATGTAGGTTACATGTACATGGAGTTTATACTATGGCATAAATCTCAACAATAATCAGAAACGTTTTTTTTGGGGTAGGGGGAGGGGGGGGGGTGGTTGGGTAGTTGCAATCTCCTTACTCTCGCCTTTTTTATTTATGATATTTTTAATTAATTTTCTGGTTTCTATCTGTATTTGAATATTGGCATTATATAAAGCACAGTAAACGCAATTAAAAACAAATGCGTTGTTAAATTCCATACGTCACAGGGGAAAGTATTTTCTGTAGCCAATCGCTTTCAGTTTCAAAAACGAATAATAATTAAGTGATATGCCTTAAAGAAGTGATATTCATAATAGCAAACGATACAAATTTTCGGCGAACACAAAACTATTGATAGAGACCGGAAAAATTCGCGAAAACATTTCGCGAGAGGCTAAAATACAAATCGTTATACCTCAGTTCTGCCTCTGATATTGGCTCACAACTCACCTGGATGACTCTGGGCCAATGAGAAACACCCGACCAAAGCTTATCGAATCACAGGCTGCTACGCTGGAAAGTCTCACAAGACAGCAGCCAATGAGTGGATGGCATTTGACCGAGTATACGTAGAACTATGAAGTTCATCCTGGAGGTCATTAAACCCGCGAATTTTTCCTGTTCCCAACTATTGAATCGAAGATACCGTTGGTGTCTAGCTGAACGTAAAGGTAAAACAACTCCTAGGTCGACCTCTAGCGTCCACTTAGTAAATGCGCTCAGTATATAGTCCGTAGAGTGAATGTAGGTATGTAGTACTTGTAGGCTAGCGTGCTCCGATCCGAGATTTACCTCACTGTGTCTGTGCTGTAAGCAAAAACATCACATGCAACTGGTAGTGAATTACGATGCAAAATATGAGCATTTCAGGTATTTTCCGGTTTGTACCACCCCCCCCCCCTTCACCCTTTTTTGACGTGATATCTTATAAATCGATGAACGCCGGCTGCACGCACGAAAAAGCATGACTCATTGTCACGTTCCGCCTGAGCCGAGCGTGCAAGAACCGGCCAACCACCGTGTGAGAAAAATCTTCTATAATATCAAACAGGTTAAGGCGGGCTTTTTAACTAATTGTTCGTGATTATATTCAAACAAATTATTTAAATTAAATTTGCGAAAACTGTAAATAATATTTGAAAATTAAAAAAGTATGCAATTTTTCATCAATATTTTCTTATGACGTTATCACGTAAAATTATCGTCCGTAAAACGGACTTTACAGACAATCGCCCCTTTTTTTAAAATGATACGTGTTTGTAGATATATTTTCTGGTGATTTTAATTGGAAAAATAAGATGAAAGAAAGGTTTTTTTAAGGGGATAGAAACTTAAAACATTACGCTTTTAATATTTCGTGTTTTTGTACACTTTTGTTAATAAATAAATTCATAATAGAACCATATTTGATTGTTTATAAAAGTTTTTCTACTACAAAAATCCTTATTTAATTAATTTTTCGAGCTTAAAGGTAAATATTTATGTCAGTCCCAGCATGATATATACATTTATGAATTAACCTTAGGTACGATGTTTTCGCCTTCAAATATTTATTTTTAGTAACCAATTAATTAAAACAATTAAAATTAAGGTTTTTCCCAAAACCACAACACTGGAGTTATTTTCTAGGGATTTGTGAAAATCTTTCTTTTTATTAAATGAATGTTATATTAAAAATTTTTTAAAAAAATGTACCTCACATGATTTCATGCTTTCAGTGCATAGAAGAACTGACATAAGAATTTACCTCCGAGTTCATAAAAAGATAAATTAAATAAGCACTTGTTTAAAAGACAATTAAAAAAAACTTTTATGGAGGATTAAATATTGTCATATTATGTTAATTTTTTGAAAATCACGTTAAAAACATACAAGATGATATATATGAATTTAGAGACCCGTGAATTTCGCGGATTCAATGACCTCCAGGATAGACTCCAATATCTTCTACACACTCGGGCAAATGCCAACTGTTCATTGGCTGTTGTTTTGTGAGTCGTCTCGACTGGGTGGCCTGTGATTCGACACTTCTATGAGTGAGGGTCTCTAATTGGCCCTCAGTCCTCCAGATTAACAGAGAACCAATGACAGAAGCAGCACTAAGGTATAATTATTTGAATTTTAGCATAACACGAAATGAATCCGCGAAATTCACGGGTCTCTATATATGATGCGTGCGATAGTACCAAATGAACAGGTTGAACTGTGTTGCTTCAACACGAAGGAAGTAGGAAGGAATGTGATGTTCGCTCGCACATCCCAGATGCTTGTTTGTCGAGCGAACATAAGGAGGTGTCTCTGCTGCTAGTTCTCTCCGCCAGGGGCGCGCCGGTCGCGCCGTGTCAACACAGCACGCCACGGCGACAGAACGAGGCAGTAATAATTCGCGCGCGGAGGAACAATGGCTGGTGTTGGCCTGAGTGGGGGAGTTGAGGGGAGGGGAAGGAAGAGAGGGGGTAAGGGAAACGGAGGACTAATTACGGTCGAGGATGACGCGCCGTCTCCATGGCGACGACAAATGTTTTCACAGCTCTTCTCGCCCGCGTGTGTTCTTGGGAGATCGCAATTAAAGAGTTGCGCCGCGCGGTCCGCTGTTTATGCTGTCGTAATTAAAAGAAAACTCCGCGCGGAGGAGAGACAGGAAGAAATAAAGGGAAAGCGAGGGAAAGTTGCGTCATAGCAGATGTTTATATATATATATATATATAATATGCATACATACATATATAAGTGCGTGGCGAAACTTCACAGCTGTATGGAATCATTCGTTACACGCTTTCTTTACGTCTCGGCCGGTTGGAAAGAGCTCACACTTCAGAAAGAAAGCGATAGTGTGGCGCGCACGAAGTATTAAGGGGGTGCCTCCCACTTCAGGTCATGATTTTATATTTATATTAATCACTGATCAACTTTTAGGTTTTTTCCATTGTTTAATTTTCACGAATTGAAAAATATATACAGAACAATTTTTTTTGTATAATAAGCTGCCAAAGTTACATTTTTACGTTTGTGGATCGTACAACGAAGTATTTAATTTATTGCAAAACTGAAAATTTTTTGGTTTAACTGCGATGCCACTGGCTATGTCATGATATACACTTTGCATTTCTATCACAAAAACTCATTTCATGGTACTTCGCTGTCAAAATCATAACAAATTTGAGTATTTTGAAATGCCAGGTAAAATTAATTAACATATTTTGAAATTAATTCAAACCATTTCTTGAAGTAGCCAGTGGCATTGCAGCTAAACCTAATAAGTTTCAGTTCTGCAATAAATTAAATTCTCCTTAATTGTAAAACCCAAAAATGTTAAAAATGTAACTTTGGTAGCTAAGTATGCAAAAAGTATGCGTTGTATATATTTTTCTTTTCGTGAAAATTAAACAATTGAAAAATTCTACAAGTTTATCTGTAATTACTGCAAATAGTATAAAATCTTGACCTGAAATGGGAGGCACCCCCTTAACAGTAATTCTATATAAGTTTTGAATAATCATCTCTGGCTTTATCCCGCAAAAAGAAAAAAAAACTTATCTAAAACATAGCCATTACAAATCGCAACGTATCAGAACAAGTTGTTACGCCTACCAACTTCTTGACAGAAAAAAATCACTACATGACGATTTAAAAGTGTTCGTTCAACCTGAAACTAACAAAAAATATACATCCCTGATGAAAATATGTTTTAAGGAAATCAAATACTTATATTACTGTTGGCCTACATCATATCACTTTCAATTTCTTTTTATTGCTTAGCGACTCTTGAAATGCGATATAATTAAAGCCGTGAAGGAACGTCTTGTTAAATTTTTGATTCGAATATTTATTCCAATTCCTGGATAAATCACGTAGGCTAGTTGTATAGACGTCCGAGGACTTATAGTTTTTGTAATACAATATTTGGTGCGACTAATATTTTTATAGATATTGCATTTCATATTATTTAGCCCTTAAGTAAAATTTCCAATTGTTTAAGCCAATGTTAATTTGAATTAAATTGTATTTTGTACATGTTCACAAATAATTAAACATAGAATTTCATTATACTTGGTTTACTAGAAGCGTTAATATAAAATATTTTGATAAAAACATTATCATAGGTTCTGTAGAAGACTAAAGAATACATTTTCAATATGTATTTTTTTAAATTAATATTTTATAAATTTTGCAGATTATGTCAGTTGATCTGGTTTTCAGTGTAAATCAAATACCTGAAGAACATCTATCATATATAAATGTCACCAAAATCGGTTAAAAAGAAAATTATAAAAGAGGGGGGTGGGGATACTTTATACACACATTCATACATAGGCCTTAGGTGATCTCATTATAATTTTTTTTTCCTTTTGAAATAAAACGTGAATTGTGAGGAGAGACTGTCTCAATAACAGTACATGTCCGTGTTATTATTCGAAAAGTTTTAGTCTTAAAAATAAAGTAACATGATTCCCTGACACATAACGATCTATATTTGAAAATTTTAAATATAAAAATTTGACCTTGGAGGAGCTGGGGTTTGAACCCAGGACTTCCCGCATGCGAAGCGGGCGCTCTACCACTGAGCTACACCCCCATTTGTTGTTGAAATGTAGCTAAAGAAGAAATATAAATCAATAATAACATAACGGTTTTTAATTTTATGTTTATTCATTAACGCTTTATTCGTAATAACACGAAAACAATCACATACGCACGGTACACATTGTACCGAGAAAACTACCATTCACTGTACCCGAGTCAGACGCCGCCTGAATACCACGTTCTTACAGATCAGGTTATTTACTTAAATGAAGGCCGTGTGTCTAACTAGTATGAGTTGTGTTACTTTTACACAGTACTATGCCATTCAGTGTCAGAATTGGGAAGCCTTTTTTTCACAGACGAGAGAGCCAAACTCCCGATCGTGCATCTTCGCTTTTTTTTTTGTTCATTGTAAATAATTATGGCGGTGTTGATAAAAGGAAAGACCATAAACAAGGCAACGGTATTTATTTGTAATTGTTTTTAGAGGAAAATACCTATTTGAAGAAACGTACTTCGTGGATTTGTATATTTTTCATACCGTATAAAATCTAGAAATTATTTGTCTTCCACAAATATTCTCGGGACGCCCCATATTCCATGAATGTTTATTTTGGACAACTCATGATAACTAATGGACAAATAGGTTAAGTTATCTACATTATAAATACTTTAAAACGTTGTGGACAGTTGATTTGGTTAGGATAGTGTGCCTCTGTGCACTGGTTGTGTGGGCATGCGTCATTTGTTGCTTATATATTTTATTTAATTTTAAATGCAAACTGGGAGGCTACATTTTTTTTATTATATTGCTTTGCAATACCTAATTGTTTTTAACCTTTTGATTATTTAAAGTATAGCGAAATTATTATTACTTGAAGTATCAATATGCAAGAAATAATTGTTTTTGTATAAAAATCATTTTTAAATATATATTTATGTCTTTGTTAAGCTTTGTGTATTTAAAAGAAAAAAAATATGGACTTCAAAAGACTTTAAACATCATAAATTAATGTTTCCTTTTTTGTTTATATAAATATTGTGGTTAAGATTTAATTATTGAGTTATTGAACTTAAGTGCAGGAAAGTGTAACTAATGTTAAGATTCTCATCTCTACGTATTGTCATATCTATGGTCATCTTCCTAATGGAAAAGACAAGGTAATACTTTCCTTTCTACCTTTGTCAGCCATGATGTAAACTTCTAAATTTTTGTGCCCTTCAAGTATCCATCGACATCCATGTCGAAAGTTGTGTGTTATTACCGCTTTAGGTGAGTTTTACTGCCTTTTCCCCGTGAATCATGGTTTTATAATTATTTATGGGATGGTTTTATTTTGTTGTTGTTATAAACTTGTTTAGCGGTCCGGGTGTTGGCGACCTCTCGCTGCCCCATGCCTGAGGCGTGATCCATATGCTTGACCCATAACATCTGGGCACCCCAGGGCTTGTCCCGTGGTTCTACGGCGATGGGAGCCGCCAACGAAAATCCCAGGAAAGTTTTCGACCTCTAATCCTACGCATGCAGCATGGGTAGTTAACCTGTTTTGGCCACGCGTATCTTCTTGCAATTTTATCGAACTACCCCATTGGCATCTAACTCAACATTTAATTGAAGAATAATATTTTTTTTTAATACTTACTGTATTTTTGTTGTATTTCCTTTAATTTTTGAAAATGTAATGTTATAAGTAATAATATTTTTTGTAAGGGGCCCCTCCTTTGTGTTGACTGTACGAATACTCAACTAAATACTCTTTTATTTTCTTGTTTTAATAAATATGTTTTGTTATCAGTGTGTGAATCAGTGTGTGAATGTTTTGTTATCAGTGTGAAATCAGTGTGTATTTTATGTTACAGTTTCCTAACCTTTTATTTAATTTCCTTTTAATATAAATACTTAACAGGTTAACAACTTTTGTTCTGTAGTTTTCCCAGTCGGCATATTTCTACTCTAGATACTCTTTATTTATTTGAACACGACAATATACAGTGCCATTGAACCTAAGGTCGCGGAGTCTTCCGTCGTGTTTTGTCTTGGTCAGGTTTTGTAAACCGAACCGAGACTAAACATAATGACAGAATAGCTACATTAAAGATACTCTGAAATCATGTAAACGGTTTCTTAGCCCTGGATAGCTATATATTAAAAAGTTATTTGCTAAGCAACCATAAAATGATTTTGCAGTATTTTTAATGTAGCTATACTTACCTAATATAACCAACCATCCACAATGTTTTAAAGTATTTATAATGTAGCCGACCTATCCTAATCGACCGCAAAATTTAATGCCACACCGGTTTATACAATGAGATAGAACGAAGAAAAAAACGCGAGCATGAACTTCGGGGAACTTCGGGTGTGGCTCTCTCGTCTGTGAAATGAAGGCTTCCCGTCAGAATTTTAATCAAAAGGAATTTGCGTATTGGTACCCATTCACATGACCAGAAAAAAAAATAATGCACAATAACAAATAAACGTAGAATTACGTTCTTTAAATGATTGATGCAATGGGGAATTTGATTTAATGCAGTTTTTTTTTGGCATACGCCATTGCAGTTTTGCACTGTTTGTCATGGAAAAATTCCGAAAATCAAAAATAAAATCAAAATATATGAAGATAAACATAGGAAACAAGACTGACTCAGCTGATGTCGGACAAACGGAACCAACGATGAAACTAAACAAGTATTATGGAGAACAAGACGACAGCACGTACAAAAAAAAAAAACCTGCCTTAGCCTGTTTGATATTATAGAAGATTTTCTCGCACGGTGGTCGGCCGGTTCTAGCACGCTCGGGTCAGGCGGTACGTGGCACTTTTTCGTGCGTGCAACCGGCGTTCATCGATTTAAACGACGTCATCACGTCAAAAATATTTGTATGTAAGATAATGTTGTACTTAATTTAAAAAATTGGTTGTCTATAAAGTCGGTTTACGGACGATAGTTTAGCGTGACGTCATAACAAAACATTGATGAAATGATTGCATACTTTATGAATAAAATTGAATCATTTATATTTTAATAATAAAAGAATAAATACTGGAAATTATACTAGTAATCAGATTTTTAAAATGCAAGAATAATTAAACTTTATTGCCGAAATTGTTTTTGTAATAAACAATGAAAACCACATTAACTTTTCACTTCACTTTATAAACAGTCGAGTGGAAGAGAGATAGATGCGGCGCAAGCGTACAATGAGCGTAACGGGACACAGCTTAACGGAACAATGTGCGTAACGGGACACAGCGTAACGGGAAAATGTGCCTAACGGGACACTTTTTCGTGCGTGCAGCCGGCGTTCATCGATTTATTAGACGTTGTCACGTCAAAAATATTCAAACTCTAGAAATCAGTCAGCATGAGTATTCCGTTGAAGGAACTTAGTCATGGAAAATAATATACCAAATCAGACCAGTGGCGTAGCCAGGATTTGTGTATGGGGGGTGTTAAGAAGCATGGGCTTCCCCCCCCTCCCCCGTATTAAAGCGGGGGGTCCGGGTATCCTCCCCCGGGAAAATTTGGATTTTTAGGTGTAAAATAGTGCTATTTTAGCAGTTTTCGGTACTTAAATTAAAATATTGTAATGGTAAAATTTTTATTAATTTTAATATGAAAAATGTTTGAGTGAAGAATAAGAAATTAATTTAAGATTTGGTGCTAAGGGGGGGGGGGGGAGGTTTGAACCCCTAACCCCCCCCCCCCCCCTGGCTACGCCCCTGAATCAGACAAACAGTGCGCTAACGAGGAGACAGATCAAAAGCAGGCAGACAACAAACCTGGACAATGCAGCAAACATACAAACACAACGACAAAGATAAACAAGTACTATGGAAAACACAACGACGATAGCGACAACAGTTGCGACGTTTCGGGAACTAACGTCTGTTCCCATCATCAGGCACAATCAGACTGATATGACAGACTGATATGACATACATCATAGTTATGAAATCATTGTACTGTCATCGGAATTACATACACTTGCAACGTTTCTAATTGATACGGCAATTAATTAGAAATAGGTTAAAATCTAATTGCAAGATTTGATAAGATATAGTTAATAACAAGTGAAGCTAATACAATTGTGTGTAAAAAACTGTAATATCTTGTTTTTAGCACGCATTGAAGCAAACTAGAATACTATAGTTGTTTTCCTGCAAGCTAACATGGCCGTGTGTCTAAAAACTGTCCCGAATACAGGAACTCATGGTACATCATTTATGTACATATATTCTTTTAGTTTATATAAACTCAAAATTTTTGCATACGTAGTAGTCATGATGTATTAACAGGTAGTAACTTTTTACAACGTTTGTATTTGCTTCAATAGCAAGTATTTCCAGATATCGAGGTAAAGGAATGGGAAATAAAAAATATTCCACAAGCGTAACGAATTTATTTCCGTCTGAAATGCTTTTTTTTTTTTTTTTTTTTTTGTTAAGCTTCAAGAGATATTTTGCTTTCCTTCCTTCCTTCCTCATTTAATATTCTTTCGCGTTTTGACTTACAAATCTAAAGCAATTATCGCCCCCCTTGAAAAAAAAAAGTTAATCAAAACAGTTATTTATAAAATATAATAAAGTTAAGAGCCTTTTTGCCAACAGAGGTTGTTGAAGGCAATTGCAATGCTAATGGGTGTAAGATATTCCCTCTGGCCGTGTGATCTAGACTGGTTACATATTAAAAAAAAAATAACGAAAGAATAGTTATCGTTTGTTAAAGAATATCACGGGTAGTATACACATGCAAAACCTCCTCCTCCAACTTTGACTTCGTAGCTCAGTCGGCGACGCACCGTGCTATGGTGCGGAGGTTCTGGGTTCGAATCCCGGGTAAGGCGTGGATGTAATTAGTGTTGTCTTAGTACACAAGCAACGACAACTACCATTTCACCAATCACTCGGGGTGACATAAAAGTACAATACAAAGGGGGTAGATGTTTGCCAAACTGATGACTGTGAAAACTTGCCAGTGTACCTACCTACCACCCATCTTTCTCTTTTTTTTTTTTTTTTAACGTAGCCCTGCGGTCTAAGGCACTGTGCTGATGATTCAAATATCGTGGATAATTTTGGTTTTTATTTTGTTTATTTTATTTTAATTTTTCGTGTTTTCTACAAAATCACCCCATAAACATGATGGGATGGTTCCTTTCACAGAAAAAAAAAAATAAATTTTGTAATTAGAACTGAAGCATTTTTTTTTGTAAAAGTACTGATATTTGTAAAGTTGCAATTTTTTTTGTAAACATTTTTCTTGCGTACTATTACAAAATAGTGACAGAAGTAGCAAAAACAATATACCTATATATATATTTGTGTTAATGCAGAACTTTTGTAAGCGACCTGCCACTGTCAATGGATCTCAGTTAGTTGCGCTCACCGCCGATAGATGGCACTTAATGTTAAATACAGTTCAGACGACTGCTTTGTAATCTGTTTGTGCGTGTAAGTGCATGCCAGCTCCCTGGATGCAGTGCGCGTGGTTCACCAGGTGACGTCTGTGTTCCACAGTTCCCGTTCCTGGGAGATAACCGGTTACTGTGAACCTTTGCAGAAATGCGTCAATCTGTGCAGTGCGTCAATCTGTGCAGTGCGTCAATCCGTGTAGTGCGTCAGTGTCCGTAACGAACACACTGGCGGCGGGCGTGAATTTAAAAACTGAACTGAACTATAACTAGGGACAGGAAAACTTAGCGGGTTCAATGACCACCAGGATGAACTCCATAGTTCTACGTACACTCGGTCAAATGTCACCCACTCATTGGCTACTGCCTTGTGAGACGTCCCAACGTAGCAGCCTGTGATTCGTATAAAGCTTTGGTCGGGCGTTTCTCATTGTCCCAGAGTCATCCAGGTGAGTTGTGAGCCAATAGCAGAGGCAGCACTGAGATATGGAACTATTGTTATTTTAGCCTATCGAGAAATGAATTCGCGAATTTTTCCGGTCTCTAACTATAAGGAACTTCTTCATCAGGAGCCCCGAAAGTTTCCAGTCGAGCGCGGGCCCTTCTGAACGTGTAACAAAACCCCCAGCTATGGCGTGAGGGGTCCAGACACTTGAAACATTCATCCACGCTCTACTCCCGGGACTGTTCTCTCGGTTACTTTTGTTTTCATTTTAATTTATATTTTCTTTTATAGAAGAAAGACATGAAGGTATAAACAGGGACCGGAATAATTCGCGAATTCATTTCTCGATAGGCTAAAATAACAATAGTTCCATATCTCAGTGCTGCCTCTGCTATTGGCTCACAACTCACCTGGATGACTCTGGGCCAATGAGAAACGCCCGACCAAAGCATTATCGAATCACAGGCTGCTACGTTGGGACGTCTCACAAGACAGCAGCCAATGAGTGGGTGGCATGTGACCGAGTGTACGTATAACTGTGGAGTTCATCCTACAAGTCATTGAAAGCGCGAATTTTTCCTGTCCCTCGGTATAAACACAATACTCGCTGCTGTTCGTAGGAGACTTCGCCCCGAGTCCCCATATAGGATCTGAGGCTGTGTACTTAGTGAGGAAATACACATTTAGTGAGTTATACATGTCAGTAGAATCATCGGGTATCATTCAACTTTTACTTCTAAGGAGACGGAACTGAGAGACGCCATCTCGGATTCAACCGATTTTGTCGACAAATGTTTTAAAATTATTTAATGTCAAAAAAAATTGACACTGTTCGAGCGGAGCACGTAATTTATTCTAATTTGTGTAATTAATGGTTCCTGACTGTTAAAAAAAATTTTTATTGACGTGACAACGTCTAATAAATCGACGAACGCCGGCTGCACGCACGAAAAAGGAGGACTCATTGCCCCGTTACGCTCATGGTACGCTTGCGCCGCATCTATCTCTCTTCCACTCGACTGGAACAGCCATCTATTTGACTTTTTCGAGGCACATTAAACTTGAAACACTCCCATTCGTTTCCTACTTTTCCTATCATCGTGCTATCCTTAACAGAATAACACAGATTGGAAGAAGTTAAATAGAAAACATGTATAAAAGTTATTGTTAAAATAATCTGTTCGTTAAAGTAATAAACATATTTGAATTAATGAGTGCAAATAAAAGTAAATTTATGAATAAAATTGTAATTTCATTTCACTCCTTCTTTGTATCCATACAAAATAGTGATAATTCAATTAAAATTATTTAATTTTATTCATAAAAGTATGCAATCATGAATCAATGTTTTGTTATGACGTCACGTTAAACTATCATCCGTAAACCGACTTTACAGACAACCAATTTTTTTTATGTGAAATAATTGGCTGCTGTTATTGAATTATTAGTTTTTTCTTTCTCTTTCAGCATGTCCACAGCTGTAATAATCCTGTCAATTGACATTGTAAAATTTAAAAAAAAACTCGACTCGTAAATGCTCTATTCATCTCTTTGGCGTCGGAAACGTTTCAAAATAATGTTTACGAGAACGTTGCATTGAAATTCGACTTTCTCGCACCCAAAGAAGTTTCACTTCAAAATAAATTAAATTAAAATTTCTTATAATTAGGGACCGGAAAAATTCGCGGATGAAATCCACAGTTTTACGTACCTACACTCGGTCAAATGCCACCCACTCATTGGCTGCTGTCTTGTGAGACGTCCCAACGCAGCAGCCTGTGATTATTATGAAGCTTTGGTCGGGTGTTTCTCACTGGCCCAGAGTCATCCAGGTGAGTTGTGAGCCAATAGGAGAGGCAGCACTGAGTTATAACTATTTTTATTTTAGCCTATCGCGAGATGAATTCGCGAATTTTTCCAGTCTCCACTTATAATCAAGGATGGAATGCAAAAAAAATGTTTTGTAATGTTACCAAGCCGAGTGGTCAGAGTGGTGACAGTGCTGCGGTCTGAGAGTGAAACACTCATCATGGGTTGTCGGTGGAAGAAGTGATCCTGGGACTTGTAGGTTGTCGTTGGAGGAGGGGGGGGGTGGATTGATGACCGGGGCTTGTTTGTCTTCACCCCCGACCCTGGCCACTCGATACTGGGTGGGACCAGGAGGAAGGGGTGTTGTCTGTGGGGTGTCACCGCTAAACGCGGGCATAGCGCCCCTTCTACCCCCCTGCCCCCTCCAAACACACGGGCCAATTGCTTCCGCGTGACCGCGCGCGAAGAAACACCCGGTCCCATGGCTCTTCTCTTCGACGACAACCCCCCCCCCCCCCTCGTGTTTGGACACACGCACCCTCCCCCCCCCCCTTACACCCCCTGGGAGCCGCGCCTGTGCCATGCATCCCCTTGCGACATGAATTGAAAAAAAAGGGGGGGACATAATCTCAATTTTATTTTCATTCGCATCCAGAGCCATCCTTTGGCCCGGGGGCATATAATTTGTTGGACCCCCTTCCCTATTATTTATCATAGGACTTCTCAGACTCCACAATAAAAAAAAAATTTAGAACTGAAAACGTGATTGTAGCCACAACTCTAAACGTGATGTGTACACATCGCATTGCTTGTAAGTTTTACTGTGAATTCTTTTAACAACTGATGTGTAGGGACCGGAAAAATTCGCGGGTTCAATGCATGTAGGATGAACTCCATAGTTCTACGTACACTCGGTCAAATGTGTTCCACTCATTGGCTGCTGTCTTGTGAGACGTCCCAACGTTGCAGCCTGTGTTTCGTATAAAGCTTTGGTCGGGTGTTTCTCACTGGCCCAGAGTCATCCAGGTGAGTTGTGAGCCAATAGCAGAGGCAGCACTGAGATATAACTATTTGTAACTTTAGCCTATCGTGAAATGAATTCGCGAATTTTTCCGGTCTTTACTGATGTGTGGTTTTCCTCCTGCCAGGGTTAAGCCGAGCATTTTAAAAAAAATGTCTCGAAAGTCGCCCGGGGCTGTTGATCCTTCTGCCCTGTTCGCGTCCACCCATCTCATGGCACAGCTGGTGCTTGTGCCGACTCTGGTTAGAGACGTCCTGGGTTGGGGTCTTGAATAATTCTAGATGTGTGTGTGTGTGCGCTCCGGGTGTTTTTAAACGTATGATTAGGCAGAAGCCAATGCGCCTTATCCCCAAATATTAGCGTGCAAAAAAAAGTGGGGGCGTTAAAAAAATAGTGTGTGTTTAAGACCGCACAGCAGAAGTAAAAACTTCATTGGCAATTGCAATCAATTTTTATATATATATAGTACGTAAATAATTGTTAAAATAATTATTATTACGTACCAATAATAACTATTAAAATAATGACAATTATTACGTATTAATTGAATATACTAAACACAGCGTAGAATATTTTTTATTGAATATGGGAAAGTAAAAGCTAACAAATAATAAAAGTGAGGTTATTGTTCTCGTTCGGGCACACTCGGCGGTCCCGAGTTCACCCGATCTAGCCCTTCCCCTCAGAGCGTGACGGATCAGCCTAACTTAGGCCTACTACCTACGAAAATAAAATGTGTGTGCGGTGCGCCAAAAGAAGTTTTCACTTAAAAAATCATATCAATAAATACTACACGAACCGCCTTAACACCGGGAAAAGGTGGGGGAGAGGGGGGTGTTTGGTCCCCAAGGGATTTTCATCCATTTTCGTTACATACTGACATTAACTTATATTTAGAATTTTTTCGGCCCCTAGCAATAGTGATATGTAACTCGTTAGCGGCTCGATATGTGCCGGATTACAGAATGTGTTCGAACGAGTGATTCCGGATTAAAGACCACCGGTTGATCAGATGCAACGTTGTGGTTTTTTTCGAGTGGTTAAGGTGGGAAGGGGGTTGAAGTAGGGGGTGTTTATGGAACACGAGGGCCGGGTAAAGGCTGCCGCGGCTGTTCATTTGAACGCGGATAAAGCCGGGCAACCCTTTGCGGGAGGTCGGGAACAGAGAGAGGGATGGTGCGCACGTGCCCCAGGGGTGGGTGGTAAAGGGGGGAGGATTGCTTATTGCCCGGGCGGGCGGGAGATGTCAACAACCGCGCGTCACCCGGGGGAAGGGCAGACGACCGCCCCAGCCTCGCAGGGCGCACAATGCGGCCGTCGCCTGCCCTGGGTGAGTGGTAGGGAGGGGGTGGTTTCACGTCTCACTTGACGGCCAGGGATCATCCCCTCGTTAGTCCACCGCAACACCCCCTCCGCGTCCACCAAGAACAACCACCCGGGCAGCCGTCGACGAAGTCGGCCGAGCGAGGACGTTCTTCCAGAAGCAACAAACGTATACACGTCTCGGGCGCTGTCGTAACTCAGAAACGACAACACGAGATAAAGATTTTCAAAGTTATACCAAGGGACCGAAAAAATTCGCGGGTTCAATGACCTCCAGGATGAACTCCACAGTCCTACGTACACTCGGTCAAATGTCACCCACTCATTGGCTGCTGTCTTGTGAGACGTCCCGTTGTAGCAGCCTGTGATTCGTATAAATCTTTGGTCAGGTTGTTTCTCATTGGCCCAGAGTCATCCAGGTGAGTTGTAAGACAATAGCAGAGGCAGCACTGAGGTATAATGCTGGAATCACAATGCCCCGACGGCCCCGACACGACAGGCCCGACAAGTTCAATAGCCAATGAAATACAAGCCCGCCGTGACGTCAGCCCGACAAAATACGCACCCCGACGGCCCGCAAGGAATAGATTCTATTTCTAATTTCGTCGTGTCGGGGCCCGACAGAAAAGAAAATAGAAACGGAAAGGAAACAGCACAGAACTAAATTTCAAAAATATTTACCTACTTGGTAAATCTTTTTGCTGAAAAGTGAAATTTCGTTTTACGTGTGGTGAATAGAAAAATTTGTAGCTTGCCTTAGTCTGATTCTATAAATATAAACAGATATCATCGTGTTTATGGTTAAAGTCGTTATTTTATAATCCATGTTTTAATTTTTCGTTTCTTTTTAATTCTTCGCACAGCTAACATCAGGAGTATTTTTCTGTCCCTCACTGACATATCTTTATCTTGTTTCCTTGTACCTATAATAAACTACTCTTTGTTTTACAAATCAAATTAACCTTACTTCGTATCGCAGACGACTAAATGTTTTTTTTTTTTTGCACTTCAACTGTAAATAATGAATAAAAGAGCCTACTTTGTTTTTAACGCTTTCTATAATAATGCATTTTAATTGAAGTATTTAGCTTGGCACGATTTGCCGAAGGCCAAATTGAAAATCGTCGGGTTATTTTTGTCGTGGTATTGTGACCCTACGCTTTTCAATCTGTCGTGCTGAGATGCTGCACGACAGTTTGTCGGGCCTGTCGTGTCGGACCCGTCGGGGCATTGTGATTCCAGCTTAACAGTTTGTAATTTTAACCTGTCGCGAAATGAATCCGCGAATTTTTCCGGTCTCTAGTAATGATATTGCTACATCTTATTATTAGAGACCGAAAAAATTCGCGGATTCATTCGGCGATATGCTAGAAGTCAAATACATATATATTTTAGATGATTTTGCTATTGGCTGGACGAATCTTAACCAATTGTAAACCCGCAACTAAAGAAGGATCGAATCACAGACAAACCAGCTGAGACGACTCATAAGTCAGCAGCCAATGAACTGGCGTTATTTGCCCGAGTGTACAGGGGAATGTGCAGTCTATCCTGATGGCCATTGAAACCGCGAATTCCTCCGGTCTCTACTTATTATTATTTCTTGTGAGTTTATTAAGAGCTGCAAAGCAAACATGATATGGCGGTACCAGTTGTTTTTTTTTTTTTTCATGTGTAACGTCTCAACTCTCGTTATACGCCATTCGGTAGGAAGCGATTTAGTGAATGTAACGTAAGTCGCATGGAACAGAAATGCGTAACCAAAGTGCTGCCATCTGTGGCGGATGGTGCGAACCACAGTTCACAAAGCCAAAGGATTTTTTTAATATTTAATGAATAAATACAAGACAAGATTTTTTTAAATAAAATTCCTTGTTGAAAATCAGGTTTAAAGCCGGGGTTTAGTATTATCTTTGAAATATTTGTGCAATGACTTGATGTAAGCTTTTGGACATACGCCATTGCTAAGCACTTTTTTTGTAGAAGAAAACTAAAAAATACCCAAAAGACAAAAAATACAAATTAAGCAAAAAATTGCTATTGTCTACAGGATATAAACTCCACATAATATTCAATAACAGGAATATGGTCAACAAAAAAAGAAAAACAAAGAAAAATGGACTAAGAGATCAACGAAAAAACCCCCACAAATGATGACAGCACAAAAATAATGAACCCAAAAAAATTCAGCAAAACAGTTGAAACGAGACAAAAACACGACAAAACGAAAAGACGAAACAAACACAATAGTTATCTAAAATAGATAGAACGATAAAAAAAACCACAAATGATGACAGCACAAAAATATTGAACCCAAAAAAATTCAGCAAAACAGTTGAAACGAGACAAAAACACGACAAAACGAAAAGACGAAACAAACACAATAGTTTTACCAAAACAGAAACAAGCGACGTTTCGGGAACTGCTATCTGCTCCCGTCCTCAGGCAGAGACGCACATGGTACGAAAACACAGGTGTCACTGAGTAGAGGGCTGGAAAAATGAGGGTATTTATCAGAGAAAGGACTACATCTTGGTCAGCCAATGGCCGGGGTTTAGTATTTTTTTCAAATCTTTTGTGCTTTTATCGAAACCATTTCATTACATAATTTAAAATTTCGGTCTGCAAATGGAATGATTCAATTGTCGACGTAGCTGCTCCGGCAACGAATTCTAGCGACGGGCGCGGGAACTAAGTGTGATTCGCGTCACAAAATGTAGTTGAAAACATAATTATCGTATATTTAACACGCTCGGAATTATTTAAAAGAATTCTACGTTAAATTTCGTGTCCGAGTTTCGTATTGAAAGTGTTTTTGCAACACGAGAACACGTGCATTTGATCGTTGCCGAGGTTAGATGTCACACATCACTGGCGGGTACTGAGAGACCCAATCACTTTAAAAAAAAAAAATTCTATGTTATTTCAGACACACCACGCATTCCATATTTATCAGAAAATTATGTTAAAATCAGTTATAACTAGAGACCGGAAAAATTCGCGAGTTCAATGACCTCTAGGATTAACTCCATAATTCTACGTACACTCGGTCAAATGTCACCCACTCATTGTCTGCTGTCTTGTGAGACGTCCCAACGTAGCAGCCTGTGATTCGATAAAGCTTTGGTCGGGCGTTTCTCATTGGCCCAGAGTCATCCAGGTGAGTTGTGAGCCAATAGCAGAGGCAGCACTGAGGTATAAATTTGTATTTTAGCCTATGGTGAAATGAATTCGCGAATTTTTCCGGTCTCTAACAATCGCTAGCGCAGGCAGGACCTTTTGAAGTCTAATTAATAAAGTCCTGCAAAATTCGTGGATTCATTCGGTGATAGGCTAGAATTCAAACACATATACCTCTTAGATAATTTTGCTATTGGCTTACTGTTCATCTGGACGAATCTCAACCAGTTATAAACCCTCAACCAAAGAAGGATCGAATCACAGACAAACCAGCTGAGATGACTTACAAGTCGGCAGCCAATGAACTTGCGTTATTTGCCCAAGTGTACAGGGGTATGTGCAGTCTATCCTGAAGGCCATCGAAACCGCAAGTTTTCAGGTCTCTACTAATTAACGACCAAGTTATTAAAAAAATATATATATGTCCCTAAACACAAGACATTAGCGTGTTAATGAACGACTGTACGGAGTCTATCCTAGTACCAGGAAATAACTAGGAACCAGAAAAAAAAATCGCAGTTTCGATGACCTTCAGGATAGACTACACAGTCCTCTGCATACTCGGGCAAATAACGCCAGTTAATTGGATGCTGACTTGTGAGTCGTCTCAAGTGGTTTAACTGCGAGTCGATACTTCTTTAATTGAGGGTTTCTCATTGGCCAAGAGACGTCCAGACGAACAATGAGCCAATAGCAACGGCAGCTTGAGGCGTGTATTTTGAAGTAAGAACGGTTTTGATATTTGGCCGCTGCAGCGCTGCGTTCGGCCTGTGTGTCTGCGTCTGTTGGCTAGCCACAGGCGCCGTTACGGAAACATTCGACCGTGTCTACGTTTGTTTCTAAGTATTTAAAAATGCCTCCGCGGATTGAGAATCCCGCCGACTGTGAAATACGCAATGTGATTCGTTTTCCAAGTGCTGAAGGCGTGACAACTGCTGAAGTTCATCGCCAGATCTGTAAAGTGTATGGAGAAAACAGTATGACCAATGAGATGGTACATAGGCCTATATGTGGTAGCGCTTTCAAAGATGACCGCATGAATGTTCATGATGAGGAACAAATTGATCGACATTCCGTCATTTATAGGGAGCGGAAAAATTCGCGGAATCATTCGGCGATAGGCTAGAAGTCAAATACACATACCTTTTAGATGATTTTGCTATTGGTTTACTGTTCATCTGTACGAATCTCAACCAATTATAAACCCTCAACCAAAGAAGGATCGATTCACATACTAAACCAGCTGAGACGACTCACAAGTCGGCAGCCAATGAACTGGCGTTATTTGCCCGAGTGTACAGGGGAATGTGCAGTCTATCCTGAAGGCTATTGAAACCGCGAATTTTTCCGGTCCCTATTCAGTTATGAATATTTGGTACAGAATGTTGATGAAAAAGTGAAAGAGAACAGGCGTTTGACGATTTCAGTCATTATCTGAATGTTTTCTCCGTACTTCCTGATCTGGCGAAGAATTTCAGCAGCTGTACGCCTTTAGCTCTGAGAAAACTAATCACATTGCGTATTTCACAGTCGGCGGGATTCTCAATCGGAGGAGGTATTTTTTAATACTCACAAACAAACGTAGACACGGTCGAATGTTTCCTTAACGGCGCCTGTGTCTGTCCAACAGATGCAGACACACAGGCCGACCGCAGCGCTGCAGCGGCTGATTTCAAAACTGTTCTTACTTCAAAACATGCCTCGTATACGTATTTGAATTTTAACCTAACACGAAACGAATCAAATTATTTTTTTTTTTTTTGGTCTCTAGAAATAACGCAAATTTTGCTGATCTAAGCTATCAGGAATTTTTGACGTAATAACGTCTTATAAATCGAAGAACGCCGGCTGCACGCACGAAAAATTGTCACGTCCCGCCTGAACCGAGCGTGCAAGAACCGGCCAACCACCGTGCGAGAAAATCTTCTATAATATCAAACATGTTAAGGCGGGCGTTCGTGATTATATTCAAACAAATTATTTAAATTAAATTTGAAAAAAAAACTATAAATAATATTTGAAAATTAAAAAGTATGCAATTTTTTATCAATGTTTTCTTATGACGTTATCACGTAAAATTATCGTCCGTAAACCGACTTTACAGACAACCCCTCTTTTTTTTTTGGGTGTCTATAATAACGCAAATTTTGCAAATATAAGCTAATAGGAATTCGAAAACAAGGATGTTTGGTGGAGGGGGGGGGCAAAGTTCAAACGTTTTGAAGCGCTCGGTAAGGGAGCGTTCAAGTATTACGTAACGAATTTGAGGGGGAAGGGGGGTCTTGTAAAACGTTACGATGCGTTACAGGGGAGGGAGGGGTGTTTGACCTACGCGTTACGTCACATTGTTTTTTTTTTTAACCCTTCAGAACGGTCGCGTAAAGCCAGATTCTTTCACACATTTTTTAAAACATTTTTTTTTTTTTTTTTTCAAAATTTGAAATGGCATAATAACTTAATTTTTTTACCTTCACAAAATTGCTTCTGCTTGCTTTACAGGATTAATGAATATTGTTTTTTTAACTCCAAATGTATATATATATATATATCAACAGCTGTGATAGTTTTTCTCGTCACTCCAGTAAAGTAGTTAAAACAAAAAAATACCACTATTCGGATGGCTTCGTTATACTTCGGTTGTCAACGTAGACTCCAATCGCCATATTAGAAATTATATAGGTATTGATATTCAAAATACACTGTTTTCTATGTGTGAGATTTTCTCTCATCACAACACTAATGTTGTGGTACGAAAGACGATTGGTCTGAAAGGTTAATAAAAAAAAACTAGTGAATTAAAATCTCCCAAGTTGGCAACCCTTTTCGTTTATTTTTTACGGGGATTCCCGATTGAATTGTTTGTATTTTGTTCTCCCAAGATGGCAACCCTTTTAGTTTCTGTGATCCAAGCACTCGACCGACTGTATGAAAATTGACAACTACGATGTTTCGGCGGAATATAGAAACCCTGAAGATAGCTTGCAGGATTCAGCAGAACCTAATATGGCGTGGTATAGCGCTCACGTCCGTGAATCACAATATTTCTTGCAAATTATTAAATGCGCGGATGAATCCTGCTGTTCCCACTTGAAGAGTGCATTAAAATCTGTCTTTCCAGAAAATTTCCTGCCGCCACCCTGCTCAATCCTTCAAACCGCAAACAAGCTCGTGGTACCTAGTCAGATAGACAAAGGATCATGCAAGTTTTCACCACTTCTTGTGAGGTTGTCTGTTGATCTGTCGCCTGCTCTAGAAGGGTTCAAGCAGATGCCTTACGATTTCTTTTGCCCATCAGTACAATCCGACCTAAAGAACCGAGTATGTTCAACCTATGGGGTTTATTTTACATCCCACAAGAGTGTGCAAATGCACAATCGTTACATGCATGGCAAGACTGCCCAAGACCTTCGTGAAAGTTGAGTACGGCCACAGCGACTTGCTGCAAGAAGGGCAAATGAGCTTCTCTACATTGTGCGTCGCTGTGAAACATCGTCTGAGGATGCCGATTGGCTCGACGAAGACGAAGTTGATGCAAGCGGGTTAACAATTCCGGAACCCTCTTCGTCTGCTCTCCGGATGCCAGTAATGAAAGAATCTGAGTGGCTGGCAAACCCATGGACAGAGGAGCAGTAAAACTCCAATTGAATTGTTTTTTTACAATCTACTTATTTTAATTATGACTAATTTTATTTTAAATGTTTTTCGTTTTCGTTTTCGTTCAATCGTATTCTTAAATACGATTATATGTTGACAAATATATTTTATTGCAGTTAGTTTTATGTTTGTAATTGCATTGGCAAAGGTAAAAATAATTATTAGAAATAAAATTTGTTCTTTGATTTTAATAGCTTTATTAGTAAAACGCTAAAATAGGAGAATGCATGAGAAGAACAATGGCGGATAAAGCAAAAAATGTGTAATGACAGAGCCAAGTCAGGAAAACGACGTAATTAAATTTATGATTGCTAAATGTATGATTGAGTAGTAAAAATTTATTAGGACAAAAACACATTAGAAAGCTCTTGCTTTTAAAAAGACATTTCAAATGTTAATAAATAACATTAACGCGATTAAAACAATAACAAAGGTATTTTAGTGACTTATTCCGGTACGTTACGCCACATAATTGTGACTTTTAGGTAAATATGGTCACTTGGGGTTACGTAACGTTTTACTAGGGGGGAGGGGGGTACAGACAAACGTTACGGCGCGTTACATGGGGGGAGGGGGGAGGGGGGGTCAAAAATATCAAAAAATTGCGTTACGTAATACTTGAACGCTCCCTAAGCTCTCCTTCGGGGTTCGAACCTGGTGTGTCTTTGGTGTAGGGAAGGGGGGGGGAATCCGTTCCGGCGGCCATTTTGCTTCTGGAGGGTGGGACACCCGGCCCTCGCTCGGGGAGGTTTTGGGCCACAACCCTCAACCCTTTTGCAGCCCGCGCGAACCCTCCGTGTTCTACCCCCTTCCTCCCCCACCCCACATCCTTCACTGCAAACCTCCCCTCCCTTTACCTCGCCACAGAGAGGGGAGATGGTCCCGGACACAAGCACCAAAAGAGGCACAAACGCGTGAAAAATTTGTCCAGAGCTGAATTTTTGCACAGTGCCAGAGAGTCGACCCTGCTTAGTAAATGTTACCAGAGTACACGTTCTGCGTCACACAGAAAACATGCAGTAAAGTCCGTTATGACAGCTTCCTACAGCCATCTGTTTAAATTATTCCTATAAATGCAGTCTCTACCACAGACTCTCGATAAAACTATCAAAAGAATCTAGAAACGTTATTCCACACAACCATTCAATAAAAAAAAATTTCAAAATTTAATATTAAAGGTAAAACAAAAATCGATAAATTTATTGATTGTGTTTTATTTTTAATCTGTCCTGGAAGCAATTACGATTAACGTATAAAGGAAGGGCCCAGCGTGAAAAAATATCTGCATAAAAACTCGCAAACTTGACTGCCGAATTCAGAAAATAGTGTATTTATTTTGCTTAGGGAATTCTGCAAATATGCCACGTTTAGTCGATTTAGTACATGTGAGTTAAATTAATGCAAGTAAGATACAAATTTTAATCACGTTTTTCTGGTAAAGATGGCCCATGAATTGCAATGATATTATTTTTTTTTAGAATTTGTCTACAGGAACACACTATAATCCCAAGTTTAATAATTAAGAATTTTAATATTTATGAAAAAAACTCAGTTACGGTTTTATCATCATAAATCACGATTTAAGAAATAATTTTTAACTTGGCTGGTAACTATTGGGAATGGGAAAACCGAATCGCTAATTAAGTTTAGTGTCCTTTACTCTAGGGATGAGGGATAATATCATATGTGTTTATGTTTTTAGAATGTAAACTATCAAGAAAAAAATATATATTTATGACTAAAAACCATGTCTTAAAAAACTAATTTCTTAATTCATACCAATACTAATCTAAAAAAAAGGAATCATCTGAAATTTACTGACTTATACTATCACTTGAAAAACGTAGTCTATTTGTAATTTAACAAAACTACGTAGCCAATAAATTATAAAACAAAACCGTAATAGTTATCATATCAATATGTATACCACTTCTAATCGTAGAATTTAACTGCTCGTTTTCGGTGTGACGCAAAAGGTTTATGGCGGTAATATTTTGATATGTTACTAGGTCACGTTCATTACAGCACTGTGCAAAAATTCAACTTTGGGACAATTTTTCATGTATTAAAAACCGTCTGTTTCCTAGGAGCGAATTAGACCCATCATAAGTGACATACATGCTCCTACTCATGACTAAAGACTAAAAATTCGCTATATAGTAGGCAGCAAAACCTAAAAAAAATGTAAGGCTGCAGGACTATTTACGAAAGTCACGAATAAGGAAACGGAAGGTCTGGTTACGGAAATCACTAAATGTAGGCCACTAGAGTCACAAAAAATTCTTAAAAAAAAAAAAAAAAAAAAAACGCAGCTAGAATTCTTATAACCTTAGTGTCCATTAGCCATACATCAACGTTCATTTTTTTACACCTCCTTTTAGTTCATAGCCGCACATTAAATATAATTTGTTCGAGAATGTCCACTTTAAATCACGTGGACAATATCTCTGAAAATGTTTAAACTTTTAAACAAAAAAAATCCCTTTAGGCACAGCCTACAGGCGTAGGTAGATTTTGAAGTACCTATTTCTTTGGAAATATTTTGGAAACTTCTAAAAACTCCTGGAACACTTTATGTAGCCGGCATAACACCCTATATGTTCGTCAATATTCAAAAAAAATATCAATTTAACATTTTCTCATATTCAATGCAGCAAAAATATTTTGAATGTTTTTTTTTTTAACTTAATGCAACTAGCATTAAATGTCTTAAATAATTTCATAATATGCCTAGTAAGGTAGTAATGCAATAATTGTTTATCTTCAAACACTATTTTTCATCCCTTGCACTAATACGTGGCCGTGTAGATTATTTTTGGACAAAGGTTTAAAGTAATGTTAAGATAGCTATGAATAAATTCAGACAAATTTGATACTGAAAAGGTTTGTTTTTATTTCAACCCTTGTGTTTATGGTAATAGTCCGTTTAATTAAAATTTGTTCCAGCCAAAGGTTTTAGATCAAGTTTAGTCATTTAATAATAACTTATAATGGAAATGAAATGTAATTTTATTTATAAAAATTAATGACATTTGGTTTTTATGCCCTTATTTTCACCCTCTTGCAGTAATGGTTTCTACTATCAAAAAATCTTTCAGACAAATATTTTAGGTATAAATTATAAAAATTACAAATAATTCGAACGGATTTGATAGCGTACCTACTAAGGGAGTTATGAATTTTTTTTTTAATTCTACCCCTCATTTTTTCAACACCTTGCAGCAATAGTTCGTCTAATCAAAAAGCGTTTCAGACAAAAGTTTTAGATAGAAATGATAAGATTAATACACAATTTGTTCGAATTCAATGTTATTCCTTTGAAGGGAGTTATAATTATTCTTGTCCTCTATCCTTGTTTCTTCAACCCCTTACAGTTATAATTGGGCGTATTAAAATCTTAACCAGAAAAATTATTTTGGTATTACCCCTACGAGTTATAGTACATTAAAACGAATGTGATATTTTCAATATTATGAGAGCTAAGCTATTTTTCTGTTTTTCAAAACACCTTCCCCATTTCTACCCCTTTGGTCGGATATTGACAATTAACGAACTCGGCCGAGATTTATTTATATTGAAGTAAAATGATAACCTACTGAACCCTATTTCAAATCTTTTCAATGTTAAGAAGCTAAATTATTCAAGATGTACAAATGCTATGTTTTATAATTTTAAAAAATATATTTATTTGTGTAAGATATAGCCATATTTTTAACTTAAACAGTACAAAAACGATCAAATTAATTGCTTACTTGACTAACGCTGAAAACCGTTACATATATACCCCAATAACCATATTGCCTTAGCTTGTGGTGTACACTCGTGTATTATATATGTAAGGAAACTTATTACTTAATATTTATTAAAGTTATCTGATTACGAATAGCATTTAAGAGTCGTCGCACTTGTCCATATGAGTTTCGTTCCATGGTTTCATCTTTAAGGGGGTGACTCCCATTTCAGGTCATGGTTTTATATTTATATTAAACACTGATCAACTTTTAGACATTTTAAATTGTTTTAACTTTCACGAAATGAAAAATATATTCAACGCATACTTTATGCATAATTAGCTGCCAAAGTTACATTTTTAACATTTTTGGGTTGTACAAATAGGGAGAATTTAATTTATTGCAGAACTTTAACTTTTTAGGTTAAACTACAATGCCACTGGCTACTTCATGATATGGTTTGCATGTCTATCACAAAAACTCATTTCATGTTTCTTGGCTGTCAAAATCGTAAAAAATTTGAGAATTTTTAAATGCCAGGTAAACTTATTAATATTTTCTGAAAGAAATTCAAACAATTTCTTTAAGTAGCCAGTGGCATTGCAGTTAAACCTAAAAAGTTTCAGTTCTGCATTAAATTAAATTCTCCCTATTTGTACGACCCGAAAACGTTAAAAATGTAACTTTGGCAGCTAATTATGCAAAAAGTATGCGTTGTATATATTTTTTAATTTCGTGAAAGTTAACTAATTGAAAATGTCTAAAAGTTGATCAGTGATTAATATAAATATAAAACCATGACCTGAAATGGGGGGCACCCCCTTAAAGTTTGTATTTTGGACAGTGAAAAAGGCAGAAACGGGTGTTTTTAAGGTTTGAAGAATTATAAACCTAGTATTGTAAGTGGTATAGAATAGTGCATATCTTAAATAATTCCAACAAACAGTTACAGGGTCACAGCCTACAGTCCCATAGAGTCGTGTTCCCGACAAGAAGACAGTTCGGTGCCTGACACGTAAGGGCGAGGAGACGTGTGTTGCGCGAGTCATTGTCGCCCTTAGTGACCCCGCGCTCCTAGGGCTTTAACTTTGAATCACGCGGCAGTCGAATAAGATTAAATTCCTGATCCCTGTTTGTGTAACCGCGGCGCGGCTGAACAGGAATGATTTCATGACAAATGGTGCCACCTTTTCCTTCCAGGTCTGTCGCTTTGTCGCACGCGCGCCAGGGGGGGGGGGGGGGGGGGCTCGGGGTTTGTGTGATAGCACAGTAATGGCCCCTTATCGCGCTGACTTCCATCAGTGTTTGCATGGGGGAGTGTGCGTAATTAACCCCCCGCCCCCTCCATTGTGAATCACCCCTCTCCCACCCCCCGGAGCAACACTCACATTCGCTCACAACAGCGCTACGCAGGCGACGCGATGCGATTACAAAACATCGCGTTATTGTGAATATGTGGTGGCACAAATTGAACAAACCTTTAGACATCGTCTGTTTCTTACCACTCGCTGGGAAAAAAAAAACTATTTTGTTGCCACCACAGAAAGGTTTTGACGATATAAATCCTAACAAATATTTTGTGGTGAAAATAAAGTTAGCCACTAAAAACCATTTATATATATAGTAAGGTAAACCTATATTGACAAATATATTCTGCAGAGGTTAAAATACAGTTTTTTAGCATGTACGAAGCCATAAAAAATTTACAAGTTTGTTTTAATATACCTTTTTCAGAAAAAGTTATGATAATAATAGAAAATAAATTACTGTACGTGAAAACATTTAATATGGTTCATAAATAAGTTTATTCGATAAAACATTTAACTAAAAGAACAATATAAATATTAACAATTCCTTTAATATATTATAAATTTGAAAGTGTGTTTGTCTGTTCGTCCTTTCACTAGAGACAGGGAAAATTCGCGGGTTCATTTTGCGATAGGCTAAAATACAAATAGTTTACCTCAGTGCTGACTCTGCTATTGGCTCACAACTCACCTGGATGACTCTGGGCCAATGAGAAACACCCGACCAAAGCTTTATAAGAATCACAGGCTGCTACGTTGGGACGTCTCACAATACAGCAGCCAATGAGTGGGTGACATTTGACCGAGTGTACATAGAACTGTGGAGTTCATCCTAGAGGTCATTGAACCCGCGAATTTTTCCGGTCCCTACCTTTCACACAGCAACGGAGCATCGAATCGACATGATTTTTTGCATACACGTAGATAGTTTTTGGGCTGGAGAGTGACATAGAGTACATACCCATAAATTAACTATTGTCTGATAATATAACACGGATGTAAACAATCCAAGATTTATGGATAGTAATGTGCTCAGATTTTAAACCTTTAAGAAAAATAAAACTTATCTTTGGTATTAAAAAGTGTAAAAATTGTATAGCATTATATAAATTTCTAAGTGGCATTAGAAAACGTTATAGCTGTTTTGTGGTTACATTTTTAGTTAATAAGTAGCTTTATAAGAAGAAAAATGTTATTTCCGTTACTCAGAAGAAGTAACATTAGTTTATTTATAACTTAGTGTTAGAAAAATTATTTTGTGATCTTTACTCAAATAAATAATTTTATACAAGAAAACTAACTTTTATAAACAAACATTATTTTCAGCTTTCGCTCAGTCTAATAGTTAAATTCGTAACATGACTTTTCTAAACGGTATGCACATCTACTGGATTAAGAGAACATACCTAATTTAAATTATGTGCTTTCAACAATTATATTTCTGTAGATTTTCGAGAAAATTCTAAGTTTCTACTTTCATAAGTGATGCAAAATATTAAATTGAATGAAAAAACCAAGGGTAAATTAACTAGCTTTAACTCTGATGTTGATAGCCAACAATTCGTATTGCCTTTATATAACAGATTGCAACAGAACATTATAGAAAATGTTAAAGCACATAACTTATAAATGATTACATGACAGAAAGGTTTAAAATTTATAATAAATAAAACCTTTTATTAAAATATTCATGATTGTTTGAAGGGTTAAAAGTCTAGGGTTAAAAACTTTAAAATAATAGACATTCTCAAAGCAAATTCTCTATATTTCTCTCATACACTTTTGGTAAAATAACAGGCTGTTTGCTAATGAAGAATTTATTTTACTTAGAATACATATATTTTTAAAAAATCAAAGTGCTGACGTTTATCATTAACTTTATATTAAGTACAGAAAATATATCTTAAACAATTGCTATAGTTTATATTACGCCATTATAAAATATTAACATTATAAAAACTCAGGAATATCCATATAAACTCAGGCTTATTGAAAATAGAATTAAAATCCATACTTTTAGCTTTTGAATATACATAAAATTTATTTCTTTGTTTGTTTACTCCTGCATTGTTTGAAGTCTCATCACATACCTGTGTTATTTCCTATAGTCGCTAAAATACAAAGTAAATTGTAGATTCATATTTCCATAGGTTCTTAAATGCACTCTATAATTGTGAGATGGAAATTTACTTTGTTAATAAATTTAATTTTTTTGTTTTATTAAAAATAATTTTCAGTTATGGCAACAGTACCTATACTGTAAACTTTATTAATTTCATGTTTATTCACAGAATAATATACGTAACCATTGCATTAGTTTCTTTTCATTTCGTGCTTATTTGTGAAGGAATAGCATAAATAAATTCAGCCAAGGATATAATTCAACATATTTTTAAGAAAATATAATATTTTCATTCAAAACCATTGACCTGCGGTAATATCACTGCACCCCACCGAGCGCTATACATTCTTACCATGCAAACTTATCTTCAAACATCATTCCATGCCGCCATTTTTGAACAGTTTTCATCTCGTGGAAAATTTAAATATTCTCGTCAAGTATTGGCTAAAGCAGTGGTTTTTTCGAATGTGATTTGGTAATTTCCTCTGCAAACCATGGAATTTCAACTTTTATACACGTATTTTGTTTATCCTCCCAACCCCTCCCCCCAATTTCCTTAAATCGGGTACAACCTTTTTCACAAATTGTGCTTTAGGTTAAATGTTTCCCTAAATTATTTTTATACATATGTCTTGCGCGTTGTTTCCAAAAATATATATTTTTTTAATTTTTGAGCAGTCTAAACTATGGGCGTTCGTTTTTTAATTTAATTTTCTAGCAAGTGTAACGTTCATTTTAAGACATTATATAATAAAATTTTAATTAGTTGTACTGTTAAATATATATATAAATTAAATTAAGAGCATTAATCTGAAACCTAAAACTCAGCAAGGTCGCTGTTATATTTACATGATTTTTGGTGTCTTTAGAAACAATAATTGAATTTTTTAATCCAATAGTTTACTAGTAAATTTGATTTATTTGGGTGCAAAACCACATAAATTAGAATCGTATACATAACTTTATAATATTCCTATTGAAGTAATTACCGACTTCATGGCTTCAGGTAAAAATACGAATCACGCATGAGTTTTATCTCATTATGAATGCAATATATTCTTTGGGTGCTACGCTGTCTTGTTTCCTACAAGTTTCCTTGTGGTAAGAAACGTCAGTCGATCACAAACATAATTTGTAATGTAGGCATTGTGGACTACGTTATTGTATTACTAAACAGGAAATACATTTCAATATGAATGAATCAGCAGCTAAAATACAGATTTCTTTCCGTGATATAGTTGTTCTTGGAACAAAAACATGTTTTCATAATTTGCTTTGTATATGTAAAATTATTTTCTAAGAAGGCTTAGTATTGTAGGGTGAATAATTTTTTTTAAAAAAATTGCCTTTCTTTTAAGAGGCAAAGCAGTTATTCCGTTAAATATATGTACGCGGGTATCAACCTCAGTGTAAATATCTAAACAGTTTTTCCGAAATTGTTGATTTATAGAAACCTAAGGTTTTTTTTTAAAATAATTAAAACAATTAAGTGTTATTTAATAAAATAACAAGCAAAACATTTTACGAATCGGAAACTTGCGCAGTCCAGAAAACATTATATCAAGTATTCATTTTACTCAGTAGTATGTTACAATTATAGATAACGCAAGTCATTTCAGTTCATTTTTTCATAAAGTAGTTGATAACATGGCTTGTGTTACGTCATGCTGATAGAAACATTTTCATTAAACATGCGAAGACTGCAGATGTTATTCCCTTGAATTCTTACGTGTTAATTTTCGACAAGATTGCACATTGTGTGTTCGTACAAAATAAATTTGGGGACCGGAAAACTTTAGTCAGTTCAACAGTCGTGTGGCTCGAAGTATGTAAGTATTCCCTTTGTGAACTCGGCCTATGCTTTTTCACTTGTTGGATTGTGAAGGCTCTTTTAGATGACCTGGGATTAGTTTATCTGTGGAATAATTAATGGTAAGTTGCTGAAACAAAATTTGTTTCTTGCCTAAAAATTAATTTAGTATGAACAAATTTTCTTTTCGTTGTATGCATTTCAAAACTAAAGTTCGATAAGACGAAACCATTTTATTTTGAGTCAGAAAATTTCGCTCTACAAAACCATATTTGTTTCAAGTAAAACGGTACATTTGATTGATCATACAAAGTCAAACATTTTATTGAGGCAAGCAAACCTCTAGCCCAATTTAGGACAAATGCCTAGAGACCGGAAAAATTTGCGGATTCATTCGGCGATAGGCTAGAAGTCAAATACATATACCTTTTAGATGATTTTGCTATTGGATTACTGTTCATCTGGACGAATCTCAACCAATTATAAACCCTAAACCAAAGAAGGATCGAATCACAGACAAACCAGCTGAGACGACTCACAACTCAGCAGCCAATGAACTGGCGTTATTTGTCCAAGTGTACAGGGGAATGTGCAGTCTATCCTGAAGGCTATTGAAACCGCGAATTTTTCCGGTCCCTAAAAATGCCTTTACGAGAAGCCGACGTAACTTCGTATTAAGTTGTGAGTTCGTTCTTTGTCCTACCTCCTTGGTACAGTGGTTGTAATTTAGTTTCCTCACTCTGAGATCTTAACATCGTCGAAATATTTCTGTCTTCGAAAATTGAATCTCGGGAATTTTTTTTGCCCATAAGAAAGACTTAAGCTCTGCATATTTAAAGCTTTGAATATTTTAACTCATTCGCACAAAGCAGTGAGGCACAATCATCTCAATTGTTTCAGTGTGCTTCATTTCTATGCCAAATGTAGAACATCCTAAAATAAATGACTCTTTATGTATATAATTTAAAAAATAAAATGTTACGATTCAATGTTTGATGTTATTTTCCCGAGCTGAGTAACAGGTTCACACTGACAAAAATTTGTAAGATGATGCGGTCAACTGGCTATGGATAAAAATCTTTAATTAACTCCAGAACGAACATGTCAGTCGTTAGAAGTTATTCGCTACGAAGTATATTACGAACAAGCAAATAAATTTACATGCATTAGCCCTTCAAACAAGCAATATATTTTTGTATTTCTTTGAGATCGTTTGTGTACATTCGTATTATCATTGCATAGTTTCAAATAAACTTTGTTAAAAGTGACAGAACAAACAAAGCTGGAAATACTGTAGCATATTAAACAGATGAAGTAATTACATGAAAGAGCCTACAGAATCCCAATTTATCCTGATACATCCAATTTATCAGGAAAGTAATTTATTTGTGAGTTCATTCATTTACTGACATATAGGCCTAAATAGAAGGAAATATTTGCTTGAATGTTCTCAAATAAACATACACCTACGCTAATATAATCTACAAATTTCTACATTATATACCAAACACAGTTACTAAAACCAACAAAATAAATAAATAGTATAATTTTATTATTTTTTAACACTTAAATATGGCCAAGTTAAAAATAATTGTGTGCGAATTAGTTGTTCTTTTTTATTTATTTTTTTCAACTTTTCAAACAATCATTAACACAGAATAAATTATTTTATTATAGTTTCTTTTGAATTAGAGTAAAAGTGAATTTATAGATATGAAATTAAATAAATATTTCAGTTACAGAAAAAATATATTTAAATCAGCGCGATTAGTGGACTTAAAATTTTCGAACTGTTTGATAAATTTTATTTTGATAATAAAAACATTACTAGATTTGTTGTCCTGTATATATTTTAATATATATGTTTTTACTTGCTGATTTTACGGACAAGAAATAATCTCCTCTTTATACTGACTGCGCTGTACCTACGTATAATCAAACTGCCGCTATAGTGCTTCATACTTATGGTTCGGTCTGTCAAATAATATGCCGAAAGAAAACAGCTACTAAGTCATCAAGTTACAAAACTAAGCTGTACTTTTTCGGTAAGATAATATCCAGAACACTTTATAATTTGGTGAGAAATAGATAGAACTACCCCAACTCCTAAAATATACAACATATACACTACTGCTATGACTTCATATTCACAAACTGAAATATATTATCATTATGGAACGGAAAAATTCGCGGTTTCAATATCCTTCAGGATAGACTGCACATTTCACTGTACACTTAAGCAAATAAGGCCAGTTCATTGGCTGCTGACTTGTGAATCGTCTCAGCTGGTTTGTCTGTGATTCAATCCTTCTTTGTTTGAGGGTTTATAGTTGGTTGAGATTCGTACAGATGAACAGTATGCCAATAGCAAAATTATTTAAAAGGTATATGTATTTGACTTCTACCCTATTGCCGAATGAATCTGCGAATTTTTCCGGTCTCTAATTATCGTAAATTGTTAAAAATTGAATTGTTTTAATAATTTTTATGCTGAATAACTATTAATTACTTATCCAAACACTTTGCATGCTGACTCAAGGTTTCCATGAGCTGATACAAAAATTGGTAATATTTTAAATTTTATAATAACTGGGAAATGACAATAAAATTACACGTAATAGCGGCTACGTTTTAGGCTAAAGCTTAACACTCGGATGTAACTAATTAATAGGGGCATGAAGATTTCGCGAAAAGATTTCGAGACTCGATGAAAGTCAAAACACTGTAGCACTGTCTGTGTTTCGTGATCGGGTGAGTTTCTCCCAGGTACACGTCGATTGTAACAACACCAATCACAGCGATTCAGTGCGGAAGTAAATGCGTCCTGAGTGGCTCGTTCAAACAAGGCAACGACTTCTCTCACAGATGGCCACCAATCACAAGTAAGAAACCACAGGTGCGGTGCAGTCCTTGTTGCAGTCTAATAAGTGTTCAGATCTTTTCGCGATAAGTTCCTGCCCCTACCAATTAAGTATTGACAATGGAAGTATTTTATTGGCGTGTAGTAACTCAGTTAATTGCACTTACGTTAACATGCTATGCGTAAACTTGTGTATTATATGTGAGCATCGATGTTAAGAAAGTTATTTAAAATAAAACTTTGTTGAATAACTGCATTCATAGTTAGATATGAGCTAACGTCGGAAAATAAATTCAATTTTAAAATTTTGATGCACATGACCAAATTTTGTGTATAGGAAAAAAAATTAGTGATTTTAGTGGTGATGAGTGATTGCTTCTTAAAACGTTAAAAAATTGATTTTTTTAATTCTCAGGTTGATTCTCATTTTTTGATACCTAAATCTTGAAAGATATTCTACAGAAATTTCTCAGCGTTAAATACATAATAATACACAATGAACTCTACTAGTATGACAGTGTTTTCTTGTGAAATACGGTAGATTCATTATGACAATTTGAACACATTCGTATAAAATAAACTTTTTAAAAGAAGTTCCACCCCACAGAAAATTTTTTAAAACACATTTCATACTATACATGGATATATGGTAAATTTTAGTTAACTAAATTTGTAGCAAGGTATGAATCGTAGTTCGATACTTTATAATCTTTAATAAAATGGCTTATAGATCTATACGCTCTCAGGTTTTAGTTCTAATTTATTTTTGTAACTTCTTAAACATTTTTCTTGGAAATGACGGGACTTAAGAAATATCTTTCAATTTTTTGTTTTTGGATGGATGGAAGTTAATGAACAGGTTCAAGCTCTACGACATCCGCAATAGTCCGAAGCTAGTTTTCTTTTATCGCGAAAACAGACTCTCGATTCTCTAAATGGCTTGCCACAAGAACCTGAATTCTCAACGTCTCCCGCCAAATTCACGCTCTCAAGTTTCCACGCTCGGAACAGAGTAACCGTAATCGTACCGAGGATTATTCAGTAATACCAACATATTTTGCACTCGCAAGACGGTCACAAGTGCGACTGAAACAGCAGAAATTGTTCGTTAAGACCACGCAAAAAAACCTTCTGCCTGCGTTCTTAAAGTTGTTCTTTGTGAACTACTCGTCAAACAAACGTATGTAGCACTCAAAGTAAAATCATTTTTACATTTTAACATTCCTATCAAACACTCTATTTTTAATAGCTACGAAAGCTATACTTAGGGACAGGAAAAATTCGTGGGTTCAATGACCTCCAGGATGAACTCCATAGTTCTACGTACACTCGGTCAAATGTCATCCACTCATTGGCTGCTGTCTTGTAATACGTCCCAACGTAGCAGCCTGTGATTCGTATAAAGCTTTGGGCGGGTGTTTCTCATTGGCCCAGAGTCATCCAGGTGAGTTGTGAGCCAATAGCAGAGGCAGAACTGAGGTATAACTATTTGTATTTTAGCCTATCGCGAAATGGATTCGCGAATTTTTCCGGTGTCTAGCTATACTACTTCTTTATTAAAACAAACTATAATTTTTACATATTTCTCAGCAATGTTTTCTAAAAATCAAATCATTCGCATGTTTTGTTATTTGCAAACAATATTTTGACAACTATTTTCTAATGCATTATTTGCAAAAGTAAGGAAAATATTAACGTGCGTTATATGCTACGGAGTGGATATTCATAATTAGATTTATGACAGTTCAACAAATAGTAAATACAATTCAAATTTTAATGATATCTTGTAAGAAAAATAATGTCAGCGTGTTCACCAATGACAAAGAACAGATAAATTTAGTTTCGTAAAATTACATCATGTAATTCTTGTGCAAAAAAATCTTTAAATTATTTTCTGAATGAAAATTTAAATAGGCCTAATTTAAAACCATATTAAAATGTTGCATATCAAATAAGAGAGAAAAATATTTTTCCTGGTAGTAATTACAGTTTGATTCGTATTTAATGCTCTATGATAATGGAATTAATTCCAGGTAAAATTTGAATGATTAAATTAAATTAAATTTTAAATTCAGGGTATAAAATATGCCTAAATGAAAAAGAAACATGCAATTGGTAATGAATGTGAGGAAATAATTGCTCTTTTTATGTTAAACATAACAATTTATCAGTTGTTTATATTTACCTGTTTAGAAATATCTATATTTAATTGAACGTATACATTATTTATTTCTATATATTAATCCTTGATGGATTAAACGAGCTTTTTTGATTGAATGGATTTTAAAATTTAGGCATCAATTTATTTACACGTGATTTGATACTGTACCTAAATTTGGTTTGGCACAGGATTGTGTGTTGAAAAGGTTTTATAAAGAACGTCTGTTTTGGGTGGTTTAGTTTTTCAGTTACATTATGATTCAATGGCATATCGTAGTAATAAAATACCAAGAAAACTTTGACTCTTGCACTGAAAGAAACAACCTTGTAGCTGGCTTAAAATGTTTTTTTTTTATATATAAATAGACCCCACCAAATGATTAGTCCTTATAATCTGGTTTATTAGGCGAAGAAATATTTTGTTGACACTCATGTAAGGTTTCGTTGGAGCTACAAAATAATTTTTCTTTTTATTTTACTATTTTGATTTTTCCCAAAATATTTTTTACACAAAATGTGTGCCCAACCAAATTTTAAAATGTAATTAAATCACAAAAAAAATATCCTAACGTATATGGTACAATATTTCAAATGAAACCTTTCTACTATAGTTAATTAATGTTAAAATTGTAGTAGAATTTGTACAAAGTATAAAAAACTCTTAAACCGTTAATATCAATAACTATTTAATGCTTAATTTATAGATACAGCGAATTGTTTTCATGTTTTATTTATAATTTCACACCTGTTAAGTTAGGCTTTATTTACCCTTCCTAGCAATAATAATATTTCTTTATATTATAATTTTAAATACGTTTTGGACTGATAAATATTTTTTTATATATGTATATTATCAAAGGGTGTCACGTGAAGAGATAAAATGTATGTATTTAACCTTTGTTATGGGAGACAGTAATTGACAAACAACTGAACGAGGACGACACTCTTATTACTCCTAGATGTAGACCCCAGGGTGGGTGAGCTTATGAGTGCCCTCCAGCAACCCGCGCTCCGGAGAGCCTTTGCGGTCTGAACTGACTCCGTGGTCTGAACTGACTCCGTGGTCTGAACTGACTCCGTGGTCGGAAGTGACTCCGTGGTCTGAACTGCCTCTGTGCTCTGCACTGCCTCTGTGGTCTGCACTGAATATGTGGTCTGCACTGACTCCGTGGTCTGAACTAACTCTGCGGTCTGAACTGCCTCTGTGGTCTGCACTGACTCCGTGGTCTGAACTGCCTTTGTGGTCTGCACCGACTACAGGCTGGTCTGCCCTGACTACAGACTGGTCTGCACCGACCACAGGCTTGTCTGCACCGACTACAGACTGGTCTGCACCGACTACAGGCTTGTCTGCAGGGACTACAGGCTTGTCTGCAGGGACTACAGGCTTGTCTGCAGGGACTACAGGCTTGTCTGCAGGGACTACAGGCTGGTCTGCCCTGACTACAGACTGGTCTGCAGGGACTACAGACTGGTCTGCACCGACTACAGACTGGTCTGCAGGGACTACAGACTGGTCTGCACCGACTACAGGCTTGTCTGCATCGACTACAGACTGGTCTGCAGGGACTACAGACTGGTCTGCACCGACTACAGACTGGTCTGCACCGACTACAGACTGGTCTGCACCGACTACAGACTGGTCTGCAGGGACTACAGACTGGTCTGCACCGACTACAGACTGGTCTGCAGGGACTACAGACTGGTCTGCACCGACTACAGGCTTGTCTGCAGGGACTACAGGCTTGTCTGCACCGACTACAGACTGGTCTGCACCGACTACAGACTGGTCTGCACCGACTACAGGCTTGTCTGCACCGACTACAGACTGGTCTGCACCGACTACAGACTGGTCTGCACCGACTACAGACTGGTCTGCACCGACTACAGACTGGTCTGCACCGACTACAGACTGGTCTGCACCGACTACAGACTGGTCTGCACCGACTACAGACTGGTCTGCACCGACTACAGGCTTGTCTGCACCGACTACAGACTGGTCTGCACCGACTACAGACTGGTCTGCAGGGACTACAGACTGGTCTGCACCGACTACAGGCTTGTCTGCACCGACTACAGGCTTGTCTGCATCGACTACAGACTGGTCTGCACCGACTACAGACTGGTCTGCACCGACTACAGGCTTGTCTGCAGGGACTACAGGCTGGTCTGCCCTGACTACAGACTGGTCTGCACCGACTACAGGCTTGTCTGCACCGACTACAGACTGGTCTGCACCGACTACAGACTGGTCTGCACCGACTACAGACTGGTCTGCAGGGACTACAGACTGGTCTGCACCGACTACAGACTGGTCTGCACCGACTACAGGCTTGTCTGCACCGACTACAGACTGGTCTGCACCGACTACAGACTGGTCTGCACCGACTACAGACTGGTCTGCAGGGACTACAGACTGGTCTGCACCGACTACAGGCTTGTCTGCACCGACTACAGGCTGGTCTGCACCGACTACAGACTGGTCTGCACCGACTACAGACTGGTCTGCACCGACTACAGACTGGTCTGCACCGACTACAGGCTTGTCTGCACCGACTACAGACTGGTCTGCACCGACTACAGACTGGTCTGCACCGACTACAGACTGGTCTGCACCGACTACAGGCTTGTCTGCACCGACTACAGACTGGTCTGCACCGACTACAGACTGGTCTGCAGGGACTACAGACTGGTCTGCACCGACTACAGACTGGTCTGCACCGACTACAGACTGGTCTGCACCGACTACAGACTGGTCTGCACCGACTACAGACTGGTCTGCAGGGACTACAGACTGGTCTGCACCGACTACAGGCTTGTCTGCACCGACTACAGACTGGTCTGCACCGACTACAGACTGGTCTGCACCGACTACAGACTGGTCTGCACCGACTACAGACTGGTCTGCAGGGACTACAGACTGGTCTGCAGGGACTACAGACTGGTCTGCACCGACTACAGACTGGTCTGCACCGACTACAGACTGGTCTGCACCAACTACAGACTGGTCTGCACCGACTACAGACTGGTCTGCAGGGACTACAGACTGGTCTGCAGGGACTACAGACTGGTCTGCAGGGACTACAGACTGGTCTGCACCGACTACAGACTGGTCTGCACCGACTACAGACTGGTCTGCACCGACTACAGACTGGTCTGCACCGACTACAGACTGGTCTGCACCGACTACAGACTGGTCTGCACCGACTACAGACTGGTCTGCACCGACCACAGACTGGTCTGCACCGACTACAGACTGGTCTGCACCGACTACAGACTGGTCTGCAGGGACTACAGACTGGTCTGCAGGGACTACAGACTGGTCTGCACCGACTACAGACTGGTCTGCACCGACTACAGACTGGTCTGCACCGACTACAGACTGGTCTGCACCGACCACAGACTGGTCTGCACCGACTACAGACTGGTCTGCACCGACTACAGACTGGTCTGCAGGGACTACAGACTGGTCTGCAGGGACTACAGACTGGTCTGCAGGGACTACAGACTGGTCTGCACCGACTACAGACTGGTCTGCACCGACTACAGACTGGTCTGCACCGACTACAGACTGGTCTGCACCGACTACAGACTGGTCTGCAGGGACTACAGACTGGTCTGCACCGACTACAGGCTTGTCTGCACCGACTACAGACTGGTCTGCACCGACTACAGACTGGTCTGCACCGACTACAGACTGGTCTGCACCGACCACAGACTGGTCTGCACCGACTACAGACTGGTCTGCACCGACTACAGGCTTGTCTGCACCGACTACAGACTGGTCTGCACCGACTACAGACTGGTCTGCACCGACTACAGACTGGTCGGCACCGACTACAGACTGGTCTGCAGGGACTACAGACTGGTCTGCACCGACTACAGACTGGTCTGCACCGACTACAGACTGGTCTGCACCGACTACAGACTGGTCTGCAGGGACTACAGACTGGTCTGCACCGACTACAGACTGGTCTGCAGGGACTACAGACTGGTCTGCACCGACTACAGACTGGTCTGCACCGACTACAGACTGGTCTGCACCGACTACAGGCTTGTCTGCACCGACTACAGACTGGTCTGCACCGACTACAGACTGGTCTGCAGGGACTACAGACTGGTCTGCACCGACTACAGACTGGTCTGCACCGACTACAGACTGGTCTGCACCGACTACAGACTGGTCTGCACCGACTACAGACTGGTCTGCAGGGACTACAGACTGGTCTGCACCGACTACAGGCTTGTCTGCACCGACTACAGACTGGTCTGCACCGACTACAGACTGGTCTGCACCGACTACAGACTGGTCTGCACCGACCACAGACTGGTCTGCACCGACTACAGACTGGTCTGCACCGACTACAGGCTTGTCTGCACCGACTACAGACTGGTCTGCACCGACTACAGACTGGTCTGCACCGACTACAGACTGGTCTGCAGGGACTACAGACTGGTCTGCAGGGACTACAGACTGGTCTGCACCGACTACAGACTGGTCTGCACCGACTACAGACTGGTCTGCAGGGACTACAGACTGGTCTGCACCGACTACAGACTGGTCTGCACCGACTACAGACTGGTCTGCACCGACTACAGACTGGTCTGCACCGACTACAGACTGGTCTGCACCGACTACAGACTGGTCTGCAGGGACTACAGACTGGTCTGCACCGACTACAGACTGGTCTGCACCGACTACAGACTGGTCTGCACCGACTACAGACTGGTCTGCACCGACTACAGACTGGTCTGCACCGACTACAGACTGGTCTGCACCGACCACAGACTGGTCTGCACCGACTACAGACTGGTCTGCACCGACCACAGACTGGTCTGCAGGGACTACAGACTGGTCTGCAGGGACTACAGACTGGTCTGCACCGACTACAGACTGGTCTGCACCGACTACAGACTGGTCTGCACCGACTACAGACTGGTCTGCACCGACTACAGACTGGTCTGCAGGGACTACAGACTGGTCTGCAGGGACTACAGACTGGTCTGCACCGACTACAGACTGGTCTGCACCGACTACAGACTGGTCTGCACCGACTACAGACTGGTCTGCACCGACTACAGACTGGTCTGCACCGACTACAGACTGGTCTGCACCGACTACAGACTGGTCTGCACCGACTACAGACTGGTCTGCACCGACCACAGACTGGTCTGCACCGACTACAGACTGGTCTGCACCGACTACAGACTGGTCTGCAGGGACTACAGACTGGTCTGCAGGGACTACAGACTGGTCTGCACCGACTACAGACTGGTCTGCACCGACTACAGACTGGTCTGCACCGACTACAGACTGGTCTGCACCGACCACAGACTGGTCTGCACCGACTACAGACTGGTCTGCACCGACTACAGACTGGTCTGCAGGGACTACAGACTGGTCTGCAGGGACTACAGACTGGTCTGCAGGGACTACAGACTGGTCTGCACCGACTACAGACTGGTCTGCACCGACTACAGACTGGTCTGCACCGACTACAGACTGGTCTGCACCGACTACAGACTGGTCTGCACCGACTACAGACTGGTCTGCACCGACTACAGACTGGTCTGCACCGACTACAGACTGGTCTGCACCGACTACAGACTGGTCTGCACCGACCACAGACTGGTCTGCACCGACTACAGACTGGTCTGCACCGACCACAGACTGGTCTGCACCGACTACAGACTGGTCTGCACCGACCACAGACTGGTCTGCACCGACTACAGACTGGTCTGCACCGACTACAGACTGGTCTGCACCGACTACAGACTGGTCTGCACCGACTACAGACTGGTCTGCACCGACTACAGACTGGTCTGCACCGACTACAGACTGGTCTGCACCGACCACAGACTGGTCTGCACCGACTACAGACTGGTCTGCACCGACTACAGACTGGTCTGCACCGACCACAGACTGGTCTGCACCGACTACAGACTGGTCTGCACCGACTACAGACTGGTCTGCACCGACTACAGACTGGTCTGCACCGACCACAGACTGGTCTGCACCGACTACAGACTGGTCTGCACCGACTACAGACTGGTCTGCACCGACTACAGACTGGTCTGCAGGGACTACAGACTGGTCTGCACCGACTACAGACTGGTCTGCACCGACTACAGACTGGTCTGCACCGACTACAGACTGGTCTGCACCGACCACAGACTGGTCTGCACCGACTACAGACTGGTCTGCACCGACCACAGACTGGTCTGCACCGACTACAGACTGGTCTGCACCGACTACAGACTGGTCTGCACCGACCACAGACTGGTCTGCACCGACTACAGACTGGTCTGCACCGACTACAGACTGGTCTGCACCGACTACAGACTGGTCTGCACCGACCACAGACTGGTCTGCACCGACTACAGACTGGTCTGCACCGACTACAGACTGGTCTGCAGGGACTACAGACTGGTCTGCACCGACCACAGACTGGTCTGCACCGACTACAGACTGGTCTGCACCGACCACAGACTGGTCTGCACCGACCACAGACTGGTCTGCACCGACCACAGACTAGGAGGCCCACCCACCTGCCAGGAGCTGGACTCTAGCGCCAGGAAGGACATCCTGGACACTGCTGCGTGCTGCGGCCGGCGCACCAGGTCCCAGCAGGACGGCTCGGCGGCGGCCTGCCCGCCCCACCCCCGGCCCTCCACCGCCGCCCACGTGTCGGCGCGCGGTTACATGCCCGCCCCCGGACAGCCGCGCGCGCCGCCGCCACTGGCGCCCCGCGGAGCAACAACTGCTGCCTCGACTTCTCGCGCGCCTCGCGTCCCGTCGTCGCCTCGGCCCACACGTCGCCGCAGACCTGCGCACATAACCATCCGCATTAACTAAAAAATATTGGTTGTCCGTATAGTCGGTTCACGGACGATAGTTCAACGTGACAACGTCATAACAAAACATTGATGAAATGATAGTTTAGTTCAAGTACTAAATTTAAAAGGCTACTTTTGAAAAGCCCGCCTTAACCTATTTAAATTAATAGTAGATTCATAGGCCAATCGAGTGGAAGAGGGATAGATGCGGCGCAAGCGTACAATGAGCGTAACGGGACACTACGTAACGGGACACTTTTTAGTGCGTGCAGCCGGAGTTCATCGATTTATTAGACGTTGTCACGTCAAAAGAAAAATATATATATCCTGGTGGCATTCCAAAAGAAAAAAATTCACCAGCTAGCTACACAATCACTCCTACGATGCATTTACACGTAAGCCAGTAGGTAACCTTGATGACAAAAATAATAATACAAGTTTGAAATGGACGACATTCTAAATAGTACACTGAACACTTTCTCCCAAAAAAAAATACTAGCTACGTGTTTTTTGTATTCAGTTACGCAATTAATTACAATTTTACTGGAGTGACAAACATTAATTATAAATAATTTGTCTATTTAAAAAAATTTAGGTATATAAACAAAGTTAGACTTAATGATAAATATTTATATAACACTTAGAAGAATTAAAAAAGATTAAGTAATTTATGCAGTATAGAGAGAGAAAAGGTTTGGCCTAAAACTAAAGCAAAAAAAAAAGTTACAACGTAATCATAGCATAATTAAAAAATATTTTACTTTAAAAATTGTAAAAAATGCCTATGTTAAAAATTTAACACTGGACAATCTGTTTGAAATAAAAATACGCTTCAAACCATTCTCGTAAAAACTTGCTGAGCATGAACACGAGATAGCAAGCGGCCTAGTACCTACGATTTGAAAAAAGAGCACAAAACCTCAGATCGGTACATATTTTCGACGGTTTAAACCGAAAAACCCGCGAAAACTTCAGCGAATCACACACACGTCAGCGTTATAGTTTGCACTAAAGTTGGTTCCCGTTCCAACTGAACGCGACGCAAGCTGAGCTGGCCGTTGTGACATTCGCACCGTCAAACAATGCGAAAAGGTGAGTTTCTTTCGACGAAAATCACGTTCGTTATTTTCCCGCGGAGCGCAGACGGCTGGCGGCCTACCAGCAGCAGCAGCTGGCGAGGGGAGGGGGAGGAACCCAGTCGACCGGCCGTCTCGACGACTCGCGCCGCGCTCGAAACAAGAACAACAAATAACAACAAATCACCGCCCAGCTGATTGCTCGCGCCAGGAGAGGCCTTGTAGGGGAGGAGGCGGGGGAGTTACCCCTTCCCAGCTCGAAGGGCTGATATCCGGTAGCGAGTCGCGAGGAGAGAAGAAACAGAGAGAGAGAGAGAAAAAAAATAAATAGTTTGGTTTATTTTTTTTACCGCCGAAGGCGCGAGGACCGCCGCTCCAGTGCCGCCGAAGACGCCAGTCCGCAACTACCGACGGCGAAGGGAAAATTTTGGCTCGCGGCAGCGACGCGCTTCCCCTCCAGGGGTGGGGGGCGCCCGGGGGAAGGAGGGGGGTAGGAAACTGCAGGGCGCCCGGGAGCGTCTAACCCTCCCCTGCACTTCCCCCCTGGCAACCACCCCCTCCGCGAGGTAGCGACGCCTCAGCAACCCTCCCTTGTAGCGCGACTGTGCCCGGGGCCACACGCCTCCCCTTCAGCTACACCGCGCTGCGTCCGAGGCGGCTACCCATTTTGATTCCTCTCTCTCCCTTCCCCCTTCCCCACAACACACACACCCCTCCGACCGCCCGCGCATGCGCAGTAGCCCGGCGAAATCCATGCGCGTCGCTGCCTCCCCCGACGCTGACCGCGATTTCTCCCCTCCCCCCTCCCCTCCTCGTGGAGCCGGGTAACTCCGGCAACTGCCCCGGGCTGGCGTCTGGGAGGGGTTGCAGCGCTCTCCCTTTGCCGCGACGAGTCACCGACGACCTCCGCCAGTGACGTAGTGAAGCATAGCCCGACGATAATCTTCTGTTCGCACAATTTATCTGAAAAGTATCACCACGTATTTAAAAAAAAAATTATACCAGTCTAGATTGACCATGAGTGGAGACTGGAAAAAATTCGCGATTTCAATGACTTCAAAGATGGACTCCACAATCCCCTACACACTCGGGTTAATGCCACCTGCTCATTGGCTATTTACTCGTGACACCTGTCAACTGGGACGCTTGCGATACGATACTTTTTTTGGTTGAAGGTTTTTCATTGGCTCAAAGTCCTTCAGATAAACTGTAAGTCAATCACAGAAGCAATATAAAGATTCAGCTGTTTGGATTATAGCTAGAGACTGGAAAAATTCGCGGGTTGAATGACCTGTAGGATGAACTCCATAGTTCTACGTACACTCGGTCAAATGTCACCCACTCATTGGCTGCTGTCTTGTGAGACGTCCTAACGTAGCCGCCTGTGATTGGTATAAAGCTTTGGTCGGGTGTTTCTCATTGGCCCATAGTCATCCAGGTGAGTTGTGAGCCAATGGCAGAGGCAGCACTGAGGTATAACTATTTGTATTTTAGCCTTTCGCGTAATGAATTCGCGAATTTTTCCGGTCTCTAACCATGAGTTTCTGCAGATTGGTAGGTACAGCACGTCCATTAAAGAATGACGCAGTTATAAATTTTTAATAGGATAAACTGTAGGCTTTGTATGTGTCCGGTTCGAAGTCACAATAAATATTGGCTCAAACAGATTTAGATAAGCGCATGAGCGAGTACTGTTTTGTCGTTTTCTCGCTTGCAGCGCGAAAGAATGGCTCTTTCACCAGTTGGTAGAGGGCGAACCTGTAAACTTTATTTGGCAACAGGATGGAGTCCCTCCATTTTAATCTCTTTGCACGAGAGTGGTTGAACGTCGAAGTCCCTGACCGTTGGATTCGTAATGGTCCAGACGACAGAGCTCTTTCTCGCTGGCCTCCACGGTCACCTGACATAACGACATGCGAATTTTTCCTTTGGGGCTTTATAAAATATCGTGTCTAGTTCCTCCTATACCTAATAATTTGCCAGAGCTGAGACACAGAACTGAAGAGGCTATTGCTTCCATTACTCAGGAAGTGTTAACCAAAGAGTGGAACGAATTAAACTTGTGTAAGTTGGATGTGTGCCGTATAACTAAATGTGCACATATTGAAAATTCGTTAGTTTACCTTCAATTTGATGTATAATTTGTTGTAAATAAACAAAATTAAACTCTTATAATACTTATATTATTTAAACGGTGACATTATTTTATGGACATAATGTTGACCTATTATCTGGAGACTGGTAGGAAATTATATATATATATATATATATATATAAAAGAAACACATTCTTTTTATGTTCCTATCAGTTTGTAAAGAGTAAAATAGGTCTTAATCAATTATCAAATGTTATGTGGAAAAACGCATGTTCTCTTTCACTTTTCCGTCAACATTCTGTACATTCAACATTCATAAATACGTCAACATTCATAAATAGAGACCGGAATAATTCGCGGGTTCAATGACCTGTAGGATGAACTCCATAGTTCTACGTATACTCGGTCAAATGTCACCCACTCATTGGCTGCTGTCTTGTGAGACGTCCCAACGTAGCGGCCTGTGATTCGATACAGCTTCGGTAGAGTGTTTCTCATTGGCCCAAATTCATCCAGGTGAGTTGTGAGCCAATAGCAGAGGCAGCACTGAGGTATAACCATTTGAATTTCAGGCTGTCGTGAAATGAATCCGCGAATTTTTCCGGTCTCTAGTCATGAAACATTGGGAATCCTAGCTCGGGGTGTTTGGTCCCATGATTTCGACCTCGAGTTTCACCGGACAGCAAGTCCCGTGTCTTAGCTCTACGCCAACTCACTCCGTGACTAAAGAACTTGAATAACTTACACTTAAAAATCTTCATAACAAAAACTCTACTGAATAATCTCATCACTCGAATAAAATTGAAAACAGCCAAGCTGATACTTACATTTCTACTACGTTTTTTTTAAATTTATCTTAAGGTTTATTTTTATAAATGCTAAAGCTCAATGTCCGGTGATATCGCGCCATTATGTCACTAAAATCATCCAGGGTTTTTCTTATGCGAAATCACGAAAACTCAGTTGAAATCAACAGCAAAAGTTACTGATCAGCACTTTAAGTTACTTGAAAATAACTACTTAGTTCTGCCGCTTACACATTTGTCACAGACATTCGAACAAAAACTTGGGTGGGGCAGTGTCGGGACACAAGGCCGTGACTATGTTTATGTTAGCGAGTCACTTAGTGTAATTGCTTGAAGTGAAAACAAGACATTGACTGCATACTTAAACTTTTAAAAACAAAACAGACACTGAATGGTACATAATTATTTATTTACATTAATATTCAACGAAAATTTTGTTCAACATTGGCCTGTGATATGAGAAATAAATAGAGAACGGAAAAATTCGCGGATTCATTCGGCGATAGGCTAGAACTCAAATACATATATCTTTTGGATGATTTTGATATTGGCTTATTTTTCATATAGACGAAATTCAACCAATTATAAACCCTCAACAAAAGAAGTTTCGAATCACAGACAAACCAGCTGAGACGACTCACAAGTCAGCAGCCAATGAACAGGCGTAATTTTCCCGAGTGTACAGGGGAATGTGCAGTCTAACCTGAAGGCCATTAAAACCGCGAATTATTCCGGTCTCTAGAAATATGATAATATTCAGGACATTTTTCAGTTTGGTGTGTGTGTGTGTGTGTGTGGGCATGTGAGTTTACCAACGGCCACCAAACCGCTACCGCCAACCACTCGTCACTGAATGTAGGTATTAGAATGTTCTGGAATGTACTAGAATAAATGGGCCACCGAACAACCACTATCGGCCACGAAACACCCGTCAATGAATGCACTACAATGACGCACCTCGAAAATGACCGTGTACTTTGAGCAGTGTACTGTGTTCTGCTTGTAGAATCCGGTATCAAAGCCCGGGTGCAACAGCTACTCAAATATTAAAGAATAAACGTGTTCCAATGCTACGATTAGTTTATTAAAAATATTTAAATTTTATGTTTTCCAAAAAGAGTTCCAGCGTATTGTCACCGCAGTGCCTGAAATCTTGGTGGTTTGATATCGACGATAACTAGAGACCGGCAAAATTCGTGAATTCATCTCGCGATAGGCTAAAATACAAATAGTTATACCTCAGTGCTGTCTCTGCAATTGGCTCACAACTCACCTGGATGACTCTGGGCCAGTGAGAAACACCCGACCAAAGCTTTATCGAATCACAGGCTGCTACGCTGGGACGTCTCACAAGACAGCAGTTAATGAGTGGATGGCATTTGACCGAGTGTACGTAGAACTATGGAGTTCATCCTGGAGGTCATTAAACCCGCGAATTTTTCCGTTTCCTAACGATAACAGCCTCGTTTGTTCGTTTCAGTGTGTGATAAGCTTATAATTTTATTGGAGGCCTGCAATGACAGCCTGACAAACTGAGTATGAAAATTTGTTGTGAACACCATGGGTCGAAATTCAGTTAGTACAGGCAACTTTTTTTTAACAGTTCAACAAAAAATTTGTAATGGCGACAACTGTAAAATAGATAGGTAGCCTACAGTTAAACTACGTTTATCTGGACTAACTAGGATTAAAGTCAATCCGGATGATATGGGCAATACGCAAAACAAAATATTTAAAGAAGCATACTTGCCTGTTATTAAGATAAAAAACTAAGTTTTATAACAATAATGCCTAGTATACATGATCTATATTGTTTACAATACATTTTTAAAAAAAATTACCATTCACAACATTTCTTAACAAATAATTAGGGACCGGAAAAATTCGCGGGTTCAATGACCTCCAGGATGAACTCCACAGTTCTACGTACACTCGGTCAAATGTCACCCACTCATTGGCTGCTGTCTTGTGAGACATTCCAACGTAGCAGCCTGTGATTCGTATAAAGCTTTGGTCGGGTGTTTCTCATTGGCCCAGAGTCATCCAGGTGAGTTGTGAGCCAATAGCAAAGGCAGCATTGAGGTATAACTGTTTGTATTTTAGCCTATCGCGAAATGAATTCGCGAATTTTTCGGTCTCTAGAAATAATTCGTCCACTTTCTTCTGTTTAAAACTCGTGTAGCGTCTGAACGAAGCACTGTCGCGTAGACGGTCTATCAGCTGGAGCGCTGCCGGGCTGAAGTCCAGTAGACCATGATATTTGTCAGCTGACGCGCTTTCTTAAACTCAGAAAAATACATTTTATTACCATAATCCTACCATCTACGTAGGAAATAGTACATTAACTCAATTAAAGGTTAATATTTGGCGTAGTTATAGTTATGTTCTTGATAACGTAAGTAAATATGTTGATGTACACATTAAATAAAATGTCTACAGATCTGATCAGGATTATCCGGATATCCAGATGAACGAGGACTAGGTAAACGAGGTTTCACTCCACCTGGTCTCTGATGATGGCGACTGCAAGGCAGACCGAAACATCGGCGAGATCTTCGCCTCCAAAGACGGAGCTAAAACCCAGAATCAAAGCGACTCCAGACAATCGCATCGAAAGACTACGATCCTTATTAGAAAATAATGGTTTCGTTTCTCATACATTGTCCTACATAATTTTGCATGTATGATTTTGTATTTTTGAAGGTAATTGAAATTGAATCAATAAACTGATAAGTGATAAGATATACCTTATTAAGAGTTTTATCTCATAAAAGGTGTTATTTAATTGTTTTGAGAATCTTGAAGGCTTATTTATAATTCAATTCTAGGATGAACAGAGAGCATGAAATCGTGTGGTATAAAATTTTGATAATGTTCGCAGGCTTTCACGGCCATTGTCTGAAGTAGTTTAGCTTCTGGGTTTTAGATCCGTCTGTGGCGAAAAATTCACCAAATTATTCGCCAAGGACGTGACTACAACCCAGAAGCCAAGCTACTGTATACAATTTTTAATTAAACTTCAGTAAATGGCCTTTGTCTTAAAGCTCCTTATTTTAACAAAATAATTTGTAAATAAATAAGCATTATCTTCCGGGTTTTTTTTCAAAATGATTTTTTTATTTACGAATTATATTCTTATATTTAATAGTTTTACGTCAAAGCAACATAAAAATAACGTTTAGATCCAAACCAATTATTTAAATGCAAATAATCCTTCATGGTTCTCAAAATCATTAAATAAACACTTATTATATTGATAAAACCATTCTTAAACAGTCGACCATTGTTATATTATTAGTTTATTAAAATTTATGTGCATAAACAGGAATTTATAGAAACATAATAACTTAGTATACAACTTAAAACCATTTATTTATTTGTCATGGAAAAAACAGCGGTTTTTTTCTCTGGGAAGCTTATGTATTAACGTTGAAAGTTGTTAAAAATAATTTGGAATGCACTTAGCATTATGTTCATCAACGTAGGCCTAGTTAACTTGTACTGCATAGGCCTAGTTAACTTGTACTGCATAGGCCTAGTAACTTGTACTAAGTAAACCTATTAATTGGTACAACGCATGTCTAGTAACTTGTACTAAGTAAACCTAGTAATCTGTACTACGTAGGCCTAGAACTTGTACTACATAGGCCTAGTAACTTGTACTAAGTAAACCTAATAATTTGTACAACGCAGGTCTAGTAACTTGTACTGAGCTCAGCCAATCGTGTGCGTTTAGGAAAAAAGCTAAATAAATAAATTAACATGAAATCGTTTTGGAATGTACAAGCAATAAATTTTGACGACGTAGTGTAATTGTGAAACATTATTAGAGACGTCTCAATTATGTAATTCGTCCATACTATCACTCGTCTGTTGATCGAATCACAGGCGAAACCAGTTAAGACGAAACACAAGTCAGAAGCCAATGGACTGTCGTTATTTGTCCGAGTAAACAGAGGACTGTGCAGTCTATCCTGAAGGTCATCGAAACCTCTAATTCTTTCAGTACCTACTTATGACGTATTTTAATTTTTTATTAATTTTTTTTTTTTACTCGCTGCTTTCCTGAACACGAAACTTTCGTATGTTTTTCCAGGTTTGACTGCTGCTAAAATGCACTTTCACGGTTCGTAAACAGTTAAATAATAGGATAAATATAAATTGTTATTGAAGTCGTTAAAATACAATGCTAAGCTGGACATTTGTGGTTAGGTAATAATTAGTACATATTATATTTTTTACGAGAATTCAGTAGACATATCACTATTCCTAACATATGCACCATAGCTATGATAAAAAAACAAAGAAATACATTATGTTTAACTGTAAAAATATTACTTCATACGTATTCGATATATGTCATAATAAGGGTGTTATAGCGATTTTTCTTCTTTTTTCAAAAACTTCCTTATATCTACTTTTTTGGTGGTATTTTGCCTATTAATGAACTTACCGATGTTTTATATTAGTAGGGGCAGTCATTTTTTGCGAATTAATCTGAACGCCTATTAGCCTGAAACACGGTATACCTGCACCAACAGTTTCTTCCTTGTGATTGGCGGCCGTCTGCGAGAGAAGTCGTTGCCTTGTTTGACCGAGTCACTCAGGACGCGTTTGCTTCCGCACTGACTTATTGCGATTGGTGTTTTAACCATCGACATGTGCCTGAAAGAAACTCACCCAATCACGGAACACATACGAAGCTACCGTGTTTTAACTTTCAGCTGGCCTCGGTATCTTTTTGCGAAATATGCATGGCCCTATATATTAGCTACTTTATGTTATGCATCATGTCAGTAGTGAAATCGACCAACAAACTTCGGTTACAGGATCTTCACGACAAAATAAGTTGAAAACATGCATACGACTTATGGTATAAGTAGAGCCCGGAAAAATTCGCGGATTCATTCGGCGATAAGCTAGAAGTCAAATACATATTTCTTTTAGATGATTTTGCTATTGGCTTACTGTTCATATAGACGAATATCAACCAATTATAAACCCTCAACCAAAGAAGGATCGAATCACAGACAAACCAGCTGAGACGACTTACAAGTCAGCAGCCAATGAACAGGCGTTATATGCCCGAGTGTACAGGGGAATGTGCAGTCTATCCGGAAGGCCATTGAAACCGCGAATTTTTCCGGTCTCTAGGTATAAGTCTTTGAAACTGTAGCTAAACAACCATTTTCTTGTAAATAATAGATATAATATTTAAGATAAAATAGAGACCAAAAAATTTCGCGGTTTCATTTCGCGATATGCTAAAATGTAAATAATTGTACCTTTATGCAATTAATGCTATTGGTTCACTGTTAGCCTGGAGGAGTGTGGGCCAATTATAGACCCTCAGTCAGAGCAGTATCGAATCACGAGTCTCCCAATTGAGACGCCTCATAAGCCAATGAACACGTGACATTTGCCCGAGTATGCACAGGATCGTGGAGTCTATCCTGGAGGTCATTAAATCTGCGAATTTTTTCAGTCCCTAGGTACCTATATGTTTTTCAACTTATTTTTAGGGACACCTGTATTTCGCGAATACATTTCATGTCAAGGTATTTCACAAAACACTGTAGCTTTTTCTAAGAGTCATGGCAAATTGTGAGGGTGCAGCAGTGCGGTGACCACATTCTCATTGGCCCCGTCAAGAGCGGGACGACACTTCTCACCGACCTCAGCCAATAACCACAGGAGAAAAGCTACAGTATTTCTTGAAATACCTCGACACGAAATGTATTCGCGAAATACAGGTGTCCCTACTTATCTTGTCGTGACGAACCTGCAGTCGAAATGTTTCTGTCTGTTTCGGACCTCAACTCGTGTAGGCACATACTAAAGTTTTGAGTTGCAAGCAGCCAAGCAGAAGGGAAAATGCGGCGGACAATGTCGGGGAGTCTAGCCCGGGTGGGGAAGGGAGCGGAGGGGTGGTAGGGTGGGGTTGAGTGGAGGGGGGAAGAGAGGGGCGGAAGGACGCCCGCGGACGCCCGGCGCCCCCAGGCGGTGGAGGGGAGAGGAGGGGGCGCGCAGGACGCAGCTCGGGGGTTGGCTGCAGGTCGTGCTTGCCCCGAAGAGAGCCTCGTCTCCCATTGGAGGGGGGCCCGCCGCCTGTAAGGGGAGGGGGGGTTGAGATAGGAAGAGGGGGTTTCGCTCGCGGCAGGGAAGAGGGGGCGCCCTATTCAACCGTCGCCTTCGCAACACAATGCGTAAGCTCCGTGTAAATAACGGCGCGGGGAATATCTGTCCAGCAACCTTTAACTCTCCCCAATCCCTCCCTCCCCTTCTCACAAGGCACTGCACGACCGAAATAAAAATACAATTCCTTTTTTTTTTTAATTTAAAACCAGCTTTATAACTATACTCCAGCTTTATTTTTTTTTTTACACATATGTATGAGGTAGAGATGTTTCGCAAAAATACAGTTTCAGACTAGCTGCATGTTTAAACAATGGATAAGGTAGGGACTGGGGAAAAAAATCGCTGTTTTCCTACCTTTAGGTAGGGACAGGAAAAATTCGCGGGTTCAATGACCTGTAGGATGAACTCCATAGTTCTACGTACACACGGTCAAATGCCACCCACTCATTGGCTGCTGTCTTGTGAGACGTCCCAACGTAGCAGCCTGTGATTCGTATAAAGATTTGGTCGGGTGTTTCTCATTGGCCCAGAGTCATCCAGGTGAGTTGTGAGCTAATAGGAGAGGCAGCACTGAGGTATAACTATTTGTATTTTAGCCTATCGCGAAATGAATTCGCGAATTATTCAGGTCTCTATCGTCGCACCTGTGTTTCCGTACCATGTGCGTGTCTGCCTGTGGACGGGAGCAGATAGCAGTTCCCGAAACGTCGCTTGTTTCTGTTTTAGAAAACTGTTGTTTTTGTTTCGTGTTTTCGTTTGGTCGTGTTTTTGTCTCGTTTTGACTGTTGTGCTGAATTTTTTTGGGTTCAATATTTTTGTGCTGTCATCATTCGTGGGGGTTTTATCGTTTCTCTTTTGTTTTAGTTTTTGGAAAACTATTGTGTTTGCTTTCGTCTTTTCGTTTTGCTGTGTTTTTGTCTCGTTTCAACTGTTGTTTTTTTTCTCGGTATTTTTGTGCTGTCATCATATGTGGGTTTTTTTTCGTTCTGTTAGTACATTTTTCTTTGTTTTTCTTTGTTTGTTGACCATATTCCTGTTGTGGAGTATTGTGTGGTGTTAAACCCTGACAACAGCTATTTTTTACTTAATTTTTTTTTGTCATTTGTGTTTTTTTTTTGTTTGTAGTTTTCTTCTACAGACATACATGTGCTAAGCAATGGCGTATGTCCAAAACATTACATCAAGTCATGCACTCCCATTGCATAAATCTTTCAAAGATAATACGATATTCAAGTAAATATTCATAGTAAAAATTATTCTGACAGTGGGGCTCCGCCTAAATGCTGAGCCCGGGGCACAATCCCCCCTCTAGTTGCGTCCTTGGACGAGTAGGTGCCCGTCATCCAAGGGTACGTCGTCAAGCATCACCCCAAGAAGATGTGATGGGAGGCAACGGTTCGGAGCGGACGGAAGATACCCGAGAAGAACAGCAGAGTCCGCCCCACACACGAACTTCGTGCAGTTGGAAGTAGAAACCCACGCAACACAACTGTGCCTCGGTGACTGACGTCATCACTTGACTCGTGCAAGTATCCCATCGTAAACGTCAACTAACTGCTCCACAAGGGGTTCGAACCCGCAATCAGAATTTCAGATTATTGCACCTCAAACAACTGAAACATTATCATCGATTAACAAAACATTATTCGACTATCTCCGAAGAACTCTTACGCACAACAGGAAACTTACGCGAACCCAGTTAAATTCGCCGTGTCGATGACCTTCAGGATGGACTACACAGTCTTCTGTGTACTCGGGCAAGAAACTCCCGTTCATTATCTGTAGGGAACGGAAAAATTCGAGAATTCATCTCGCGATAGGCTAAAATACAAATAGTTATACCTCAGTGCTGCCTCTGCTATTGGCTCACAACTCACCTGGTTGACTCTGGGCCAGTGAGAAACAACCGACCAAAGCTTCATAAGAATCACAGGCTGCTACGTTGGGATGTCTCACAAGACAGCAGCCAATGAGTGGGTGACATTTGACCGAGTGTACGTAGAACTATGGAGTTCATCCTAGAGGTCATTTAACCCGCGAATTTTTCCTGTCCTTAATTATCTGCTAACTTTTTGAGTCATCTCAACTGGTTTGCTTATGATTCGGTACTTATTTGTAGAGACCGGAAAAATTCGCGGATTCATTCGGCGATAGGCTAGATGTCAAATACATATGCCTATACCTTTTAGATGATTTTGCTATTGGCTTACTGTTAATCTGGACGAATTTCAACCAATTATAAATCTCCAACCAAAGAAGGATCGAATCACAGACAAACCAGATGAGACGACTCACAAGTCAGCAGCCAATGAACTGGCGTTATTTGCCCGAGTGTACAGGGGAATGTGCAGTCTATCCTGAAGGCCATTGAAACCGCGAATTTTTCCGATCCCTACTTGTTTGGCCGAGGGTTTCTCAGTGGCCCAGATTCGTCCAGATAAACACTGAGACAATAGCAAAAGCAACTTAAATGTATATGTATTTTTTTATCCTAATGAGAAATGAATCCGCGATTTATTTTCTGTCAATAACAAATAAATCAATAAACAGAATAACATTAGCCAATCATGTACGATTCAGTGTGGTAGCAGCCAATGAACAGATGTCTACGACTTTATTTGAAATATTTTGATGGAAGGAGATATTTTTCTATCGGACGTTACTCCCAGACGAATGCAAAATCTGCTCTCTCGTAGGTTCGTTTCAGAATGCTTGAAGGTATAAACAAAGTGCCTTGGAGCCAGTATAAAAGGTCAAATGCTCCACTGATTACTCAATGTCATATATTATACGGACGATTTATTCCATCAACATATTCCCTGTCGAACTGTCGAAGAAAGATAAAACCCAACTGAAAATAAACATAAATAACTATAGCCTCTCTCAAAATGAAAAATATAGTGCAACATTAGTACATAAAAACAGGGCATACAGGCACAATGTGTTTCTTATGGAACTACGAGTTGATAGCTTACTCAGTTGTGGCTTACCAATCGGGAAGATTCGGCCATGTTCGATCGTTTACGTCACTGAAGGCCTATGATCGAGACCTCGTCGACAATCTTCGGGCACTTTCGTCTATTTTTATCCGGAATCCTACACAGTGGTTCGCAGTTGTGCTAGATATGCATGCGAGGCATACTATCGTCGTGGATAGTCAAAAATTTTAAAAACTTTTTTCTCGATATTGGCTACTTCTACTGTAAAAATCAATGGCTCGTAAAGTCATTGGCTCCAGCTGTCTTGGGCCTAACTGCTCCAGCAACATTTTGTAATAAGGCGACTTGTGACTAAGCTACAAGACTACAAGACTAAAAGACTTCGAGGCTACGAGACTACATGACTATAAGACTACGAGGCAACAGGACTATGAGGCTACGAGTCTATTAGGCTCAAACTAGCTACGGGACTACGAGGCTACATGGCAACAGGCTACGAGACTACAGGGCTACAGGATTCTTGGCTACGAAGCTACAAGGCTCTAAGGCTACGAGGCTACGAGTAGAGACCTGTAAAATTCGCGATTTCAAATCCCTAAAGGATAGACTCCATGATCCTCTATGCACTCGTGCAAATTACATCTGCTGATTGGTAGAGACCGGAAAAATTCGCGGTTTCAATGGCCTTCAGGATAGACTGCACATTCCCCTGTACACTCGGGCAAATAACGCCTGTTCATTGGCTGCTGACTTGTGAGTCGTCCCAGCTGGTTTAGTGTGCGATTCAATCCTTCTTTGGTTGAGGGTTTATAATTGGTTGAGATTCGTCTATATGAATAGTAAGCCAATAGCAAAATCATCTAAAAGATATATGTATTTGACTTCTAGCCTATCGCCGAATGAATCCGCGAATTTTTCCGGTCTCTACTGATTGGTTACCGACTCGTAACACCTATTGACTGGAATGATCGTGATTCGCTAATTCTTCTGTTAAAGATTTTTCATTGGCCCAGAGTCCTTCAGATAAACTGTGCCCCAATCACTGAAGCAAAATAATGTCAAAAGTATTTGGACTCTATCCTATCGCGAAATGAATCCGCGAATTTTACAGGTCTCTAGCTACGAGTATACGAGTATACGAGTCTACATACAAGGCTGCAACTGGCTACTATAGCTCCATTCAGCAGCGAGAGTTAATTTATCTCATGCAAATAGCTTGTTCCAAGTAGACCCGATTCTTGCAACAGTTGAAGCCGCATTCTGTGTTGTACAGGCAGTCGCTATTTCATGTGGGATGCGGGATGCCCACTCACGATCGCAAGAGACGGAGCACTTCGCTAAACACCAAGGAGAAGGAAGTTCGTCTTGCATGATATTGACCTTCACTCGACTTAAGGAAAATTATTTTACTGAGTAGTGATTTTTTGTTTGAATTCCACCCTATAAAAGTATTGTAAGTGCTGATTTAGTAACAGAAATTCACTAAGTAAATGTAACTCTAAATAAAATTGCATGTCTCATTAATAGAGACCGGAAAAATTCGCGGATTCATTCGGCGATAGTTTAGAAGTCAAATACATATACCTTTTAGATGATTTTGCTATTGGCTTACTGTTCATCTGGACGAATCTCAACCAATTATAAACCCTCAACCAAAGAAGGATCGAATCACAGACAAACCAGCTGAGACGACTCACAAGTCAGCAGCCAATGAACTGGCGTTATTTGCCCGAGTGTACAGGGGAATGTTTAGTCTATCCTGGAGGCCGTCGAAACCGCGAATTTTTCAGGTCCCTACTCATTAAGTAAAATATTTTCCATGCAGAGACTGATTTATAGAGACTGGAAATATTCGCGCTTTGGATGACCTCTAGGATAGACTCCACCATCCCCTACACACTCGGGCAAATGCCACCTGCTCATTGGCTACTGACTCGTGACAACTGTCAACTGGGACGCTTGCGATTCGATACTTTTTTGTTTGAAGGTTTTTCATTGGCTTTAAGTGCTTCAGATAAATTGTAAGCCAATCACAGAAGCAATAATAAGGTACAGTTGTTTGGATTTTATCATATCGTGAAATGAATCCGCGAATTTTTCCTGTGTCTACTGATTCATCAGAAATAACCAGGAGCACACGGAGAAAATCAACAGAAGCGTCGCCTTGAATGACCAGAAGAACTTGGTGAAACCAAAACAATACTGGCAGAAATAATCAGGAGAACACGAATAAAAACCAACAAAATATTGAGATGAATAATCAGGACCACGCAAAGAAAACCATCAAAAAAATTGGAAGGGATAATCAGGAGCACACAGAGAAAACTAACGCACGTTTTCCTAAATCAAGATCAGTGAATAAAAAAATAATAATAAATTCAAAATAAATAAAATATTAAAAAACTTTAGGCTTTTGCTAGAACTTTATTCTTGCTGCAAAAAAAGTTCACAAACTGACAGAAACTGTTTTTGAACTTTTTTAATTTTTATTAATTTTTAATTTTTAAATATTTTTTTATAGTTTCGTTTTGAGAATATGGTTTTTTTCGACTTGGTGACAAAATATATTGTCTTATCAGTAGAGACCGGAAAAATTCGCGAATTCATTTCGCGACAGGCTAAAATACAAATAGTTATACCTCAGTGATGCCTCTGCTATTGGCTCACAACTCACCTGGATGACTCTGGGCCAATGAGATACATCCGACCAAAGCTTTATCGAATCACAGGCTGCTACTTTCGGACGTCTCACAAGACAGCAGCCAATGAGTGGGTGACATTTGACCGAGTGTACGTAGAACTGTGGAGTTCATCCTGGAGTCATTGAACCCGAGAATTTTTCCAGTCCCTACTTATCAGCTGATAAAATAAAAGGTTCAACCAAATGTCAGAAGGCTCATAGGTTCTGTAGCTGATTGCCGTCACTGCAAGTAAATTTTACGCAGCTTTCAAGACCTTTGCGCATTTGCACTTTCAGCGAAGCAACATGTAGTGGCGTAGAGAAACCTCATTATCATCACATCTATCGACAATACTGACATAGTTAAAGATAATAATTATTTTTTCAGGGTGAATTTAAAGAGAATATCCGCTGTGCCTGGAGACGGTCTCAGAGTTGTAAACACGAAGAAGCGCACTTCATTCCGACAGCAGCATCCTGGATCATTAGCGACGATGTCGCGACGAGAAACTTTTTTCTTCTTGTTATTTTTCTTTCCCCAAACTTCGCGTAGGAGTTGTTAGAAACATCTCTCACGGGTAAGAAATAAAAAAAGGGTTTTTTTTTGGCGTGGGTGAAGACGTTGGGCAGGGGGTTGAGTTTACGAACAAAAGGGTTTACCCAGGTCCCATCCGGCCCGCTATGTACGACATCAAACGGCGGGGAAAGAAAAACCCAAGTACCTCAACAAACACTTGTTAATTCACTTCTTTTATTCCTTCCTTGCGCGGCGAGACAACTAGCGCGTTGGGGGGGGGGGGGGGCTTTTCTCAGGGACGAAAAAACAAGAAACAGAATGAGGAGTAAAGTTCTTTTGACGAGGTCCTTCAAGGCAAATGACCTCTGCCCCGTTGCAATTAGTTTTTTTCTTACTTTTCTTTACCTTGTCCAAGGTTGAAAACTTCTCTCACAAACACACGCCCCTCCTTAAAGAAAGAGATGGCTCGGCCTCCGCATCGGATCCCGTTGTTTCATCCAGTCTCGCCGGGTGTAAACAAAACTTGGGGGGGAACCGGGAAGATGAAAAAAAGTGCCCTCCTCCCACCCCCCTTTCCCACCCCCTGTTGCAACCCTTGTGTTTAGCTCAGAGGCTGTGTACGACCCCCTTTCACCCTTTCACCGTCACCCTGCCTGACTCGTCAGAAACGCCGCGGTCTCGCAGGAGTATATATACATACAGCTTGTACGCTTGTAAGGGGGGGGGGGCTGAGAAGGGGGCGCGTTGTACATTTTAAAAAGAATGACTCAGGACAGAAGTTGAAAAAAAAAAGATAAGGAGGAACGGGAAAAGACTCGGTTGATTCTCCGAACTAACTTATTTTAAAGGGGAAAGTTGGCTTTTGCTCGAGGGTGATTCGGAGGTTGTAAGAGAGTAATTGTGTGTGCTGGGAGGGAACGGGGTAAAACATCTTTGATGTTCGAGCCGCATTAATAAAGGGTTTAAAATACTTATTTTGTTTTTTTACTCTCTCATTTTTACGGTTGTAATGCCGGTTTATTTGGTTTTAACTCGAAGTGATGTAAGCTCAGGCCTAATTTCTAGAGACTGGAAAAATTCGCGTATTCATTTCACGATATGCCATAATTAGAGGTACTCGAATTTCGTTAATGACGAAGTCGCGAAATTTTACTAACGATTACGAAACTACATTCTAAGCACTTACAAATGTGTTTCCAAACGCCTATTTTGATTTTACAGCATTTCGTTTTCACGAAATAACTGGCGATGCCGCGAAAATTCATTACTATTTGCGATATTCTTGTTGTTCCACGAAATATCCGCTAAATGTCCGCTGCTGTCTTGTGAGACGCCCCAACGTAGCAGCCTGTGATTCGATAAAGCTTTGGTCGGGTGTTTCTCACTGGCCCAGAGTCATCCAGGTGAGTTGTGAGCCAATAGCTGGGGACAGGAAAAATTCGCGGGTTTAATGACCTCCAGGATGAACTTCATAGTTCTACGTATACTCGGTCAAATGCCATCCACTCATTGGCTGCTGTCTTGTGAGACTTACCAGCGTAGCAGCCTGTGATTCGATAAGCTTTGGTCGGGTGTTTCTCATTGGCCCAGAGTCATCCAGGTGAGTTGTGAGCCAATGGCAGAGGCAGAACTGAGGTATAACTATTTGTATTTTAGCCTCTCGCGAAATGAATTCGCGAATTTTTCCGGTCTCTATCAATAGTTTTGTGTTCGCCGAAAATTTGTATCGTTTGCTATTATGAATATCACTTCTTTAAGGCATATCACTTAATTATTATTCGTTTTTGAAACTGAAAGCGATTGGCTACAGAAAATACTTTCCCCTGTGACGTATGGAATTTAACAACGCATTTGTTTTTAATTGCGTTTACTGTGCTTTATATAATGCCAATATTCAAATACAGATAGAAACCAGAAAATTAATTAAAAATATCATAAATAAAAAAGGCGAGAGTAAGGAGATTGCAACTACCCAACCACCCCCCCCCCCCTCCCCCTACCCCAAAAAAAACGTTTCTGATTATTGATGAGATTTATGCCATAGTATAAACTCCATGTACATGTAACCTACATTATTTCTTGAAAAAATTAATTTCAAAATCATACGGAAATTAAGGACCTAATGAAGGGTTTTCCAGGTAAACAATTCAAAAATTATTTTGTGTTTTCGTATTAAAAAAGGGTGGTATTTTAAAATCACTTATTCTCAGCTAAAGTGATAACACGATTGTATCTTAAAATTACTAACTTAAGATAATAACGACTTATACCTACTATTCAAAAACATAATTCCTGTTTCGTAAATATATTTTTTTATTTACCGGATCATTTAAAGTTACGTATCTTTAATATAACGTTCTCCTAGACAGAGCTACGCAGTCTGTTGGAAGGCCACTCTTTGAATCAGTGGATTTACAAAGCATGTATGTCCTGGACTGATAGTTACTGTTTTAACAGTTGATGCAACTAATTTTCCAGTGAATTATATTCTGATTTTATCATGTTCATAGTGAATTCCGCTGATTTACTAGAAATCAGATTTATTTCAACTGGTTAAACTGTTTCAACAGATTCAGAATTATTAGAGTTTATTCATAAAATTTAAAAAAAAGTTTATGGAGAAATCTACAATGTTTTGAAACGTATCTTCCTAAAATCTCATAGCAATTTTTTAAAAACATTTTCCACGTTATGTAGTGGTCTTGAAACCACTAGACGTACCAACCAAGTAGAGATGAGTTTCCCACCACATCGAGAGACTTGTTACGTTTAAAATAAACACATCTTGCTTTCAGTTTAAATCTTGGAATGTAGCGCAGAGTATTTAATTAGAAAGAAAAAACTCGGTTTATGTTCCGTTAATTCTGCGCGGGAAATTAATTTAATCCACTCCGCTGTCTCGGTTTAATTTTCGAATGCCTTAACAAAGTAAGATGAGAAAAATGTCATGCTGTAAAGAAAATATTTGTGTTTTATTCTCAGTAGATTTTGTTTATCAAAATGAAAAAAGCTTAGAAATATACAGTTAAAAAGATGTAAATTTACTTATTAGTGTTAATGTATTTTTACATTTTTCGACACGCAAAGTACACAGTTTCCGTATAAATTGACGATTCTTCTGATAATTTTACACGCAAAATGTTCCTGTAAAAATACACCAACATGAAGTAAAATAACACGCTGTGTTGTAGTAATAATACACCGACATGGTTTGTGTAAATTTTACACAAATAGTGTGTATTTAAACACAATGAACATGTGTTAATTCGCTCAATAGTTTTACGGTGTGCCTGACAGGCAACATTCCTTGCGTAATTTTTCACATACATCACGTCATTTTACTCCTGGTAATATTCTTCAAATTAAACATTGACAAAAAGCTGAGTTGCACTGGAAATCAAAGGCTCCTTAGATTGTTTTATTAAAATAAACGCTATGTGTTGTGATAATAACTAGAGACCGGAAAAATTCGCGAATTCATTTCGCGATAGGCTAAAATACAAATAGTTACACCTCAGTGCTGCCTCTGCTATTGGCTCACAACTCACCTGGATGACTCTGGGCCAATGAGAAACACCCGACCAAAGCTTTATCGAATCACAGGCTGCTACGCTGGGACGTCTCACAAGACAGCAGCCAATGAGTGGCATGGCATTTGACCGAGTGTACGTAGAACTATGGAGTTCATCCTGGAGGTCATTGAACCCGCGAATTTTTCCGGTCCCTACATATGTTAAACTTTTATCTCATCAAAAGTTTAATGGAGCTTCTAAGGTTCTGTATTTGAAATCTGTAAATTGTAAATAATATTCCAAGGCCAATATCTGACCAATTTCATTTTTTGCAGATACGACCTTTCTTTGTGCTATGGCGCCTCCCGAAAAGTAATCCTGAAGCCGCCATTGAGCGAGACGCCCGCCTGGTGTTGCCCGGCGCCACCGCCAACACGCCGTGGCGCCACCACCGCCACCCCAGAGGAACACGGCCCAGATGTTAATATTCCGAGGCGCCGAGGTTTACTGTTCGCTAAGGGACGGTGTCGCGTTACGCAAAGGGCGCGCCGACAATTGTGGATTGTTTGTAAATCCTGGGGGGGGGGGGGGGATGCCGCCCCCGGCGTCTGATAAATATTTAACCCCCCCCCCCCCCCTCCAACGCACAAAAGGCTTCGAAACAGGAAAAAAAGAAATAATTCCCACTGCGTGGTGGTTCCACGAGACCTAGTTGCCGACACCACTTACGAGTTTACGATATGTTAACGTAGCGGCTTAAAGCTAGGAGGTGAACGGAGTCCCGCAGATGACGTGTTGCCTTCTGCGCTGTTTACAATGTTCAGCTTAAATTTACGAAGAACGATGGTTTCAAATTATACAGTGATCTTAGTCAATTTGTTATTAATAGGGACAGGCATTTTTCGTGAAAAGACCTGATTGCATATTAGACTGCAAACTCGTATACTCTTCCTTGTGATTGATAGCCCGTCTGCGAGAGAAGTCGTCACCTTATTTGACCGAGCCACTCAGGACGCGTTTGCTTCTGCACTGAATCACTGTGATTGGTGTTGTTACAATCGATATGTACCTGGAAGAATCTCACCCAATCACGAAACACAGACGATGCTTCAGTGTTTTAACTTTCAGTTTGTCTCGAACTCTTTTCGCGAAATCTGCATGCCCTTAGTTTTTATCTTTGTGATTTTACCGGTGAAATGTTATTTTAACACGAATCAACCATCATGATCTTGGTACACAAATAACTTACAAGAACTGGCTAAGATTCATGTATAAACACTTTTTTTTCACGTGTGCGTTTTCCTTGATTGTACGGAAAAAAATAATAATTCGAAATTTGAAGTTCGGCGTGGATGCTACAAAGATCCTGTAACCTTAAATTACGTAGACCGCCTGGTTTATTTCAGGTGCATTATTCGTTGAAAAGTTCGTAAATTTGCTGTAATATCTAGAGACCGGAAAAATTCGCGGATTCATTCGGCGAAAGGCTAGAAGTCAAATACATATATCTTTTAGATGATTTTGCTATTGGCTTACTGTTCATATAGACGAATCTCAACCAATTATAAACCCTCAACCAAAGAAGGATCGAATCACAGACAAACCAGCTGAGACGACTTACAAGACAGCAGCCAATGAACAGGCGTTATTTGCCCGAGTGTACATGGGAATGTGCAGTCTATCCTGAAGACTATTGAAACCGCGAATTTTCCGGGTCTCTAGCCATGACTAACTTCCCTATGGCTAGTAGAGTCCTGCACGGACACGAGGAAAACCCTGGAAGCACTGAGCAGGCAGGTTCAGTGCAGGCCAAGGAGGTTGGACCACAGGAAGGGCTGGTCGGGGCAGGCGGTTGTGCCGCCAGAGACGCCCTGGGCTGACGGCAGCGCTCTTTGTGCCCCCCTCCCTCCTGCCTAGCACCCTCCCCTCGAGCCAACCCCTAGCATCCACCCCCGGGCCCAGCGCGGCTCGATATCCTCCCCTCCCCCGCTGCGGCCGCGAGTCGCGTGTCGCACCGTGCCACAACGGCTCAAGAGAGTCCAGCAGTCCAGCGTTGGAATAACGAGTATTCTCTTATCACAAGAGACCGGGAAAATACGCGTATTCTTCTCACGATATGCTAGAATCAAAACAACTGTACATTCATATTGCTTCTGTGATTGGCTTACAGTTTATCTGAAGGACTTTGATCCAATGGAAAACCTTCAACCAAAGGGAGTATCGAATCGCAAGCGTCCCAGTTGACAGGTGTCACGAGTCAGTAGCCAATGAGCAGGTGGCATTTGCCTGAGTGTGTAGAGGGTTGTGGGGTATATCCTAGAGGTCATCGAAAGCGCGAATCTTTCCGGTCTCTAGTTATCACACAAGTCAAAACTGACGTCAGTTTTTCATACTAAAGCAATGATAAGTATTTGAAGAAAAAAAAACATTTAAAAACATTCGCACTGCAATCGGGCACTTCCGAGCTAGAAGTTTCACCTCCCTAAAAACGTTGATTACGCAAGAAAAACAAATACTCATTACATCTTACAATTAACAGTTATTAGTAGGGACAGGAAAAATTCGCTGTTTCAATGACCTCTAGGATAAACTCCATAGTTCTACGTACACTCGGTCAAATGCCACCCATTCATTGGCTGCTGTCTTGTGAGACAGCCCAACGTAGCAGCCTGCGATTCGTATAAAGCTTTGGTCGGGTGTTTCTCATTGGTCCAGAGACATCCAGGTGAATTGTGAGCCAATAGCAGAGGCAGCACTGAGGTATAACTATTTGTATTTTAGCTTATCGCGAAATGAATTCGCGAATTTTTCCGGTCTCTAGTTATTGTAGGGACACCTGTATTTCGCGAATACATTTCGTGTCAAGGTATTTCACAAAACACTGTAGCTTTTCTGCTGTTGTTATCGGCTGAGGTCGGTGAGAGGTGTCGTCCCGCTCTTGACGGGGCCAATGAGAATGTGGTCACCGTACTGCTGCACCCTCACAATTTGCCACGACTCTTAGAAAAAGCTACAGTGTTTTGTGAAATACCTTGACATGAAATGAAATCGCGAAATACTGTCCCTAGTTATTAGACGAGATTTCAAAGCTTTTTTTATTTGCAAAAACTTCTAAGCAACACTGAAGTTCCAAAAATGTCACAATTACACCTGCAAAATCTGAATATTTGTAACACTGTATATAACAAGTTAGATTTCAGTAGTGGTTTTTTTGTAGGTCAGAGCGCATGGTCAAAGGTCCGGTTTGTGTAATGGGGTCTAGGACCGATGTTATCCTAAAAAAAATATATATACTTGATAATGGTTTTTTTATATTAACTAAACCATGTCAAAAACCGTAGATGAAAAAACCGTTCATTGTCCAAGAAATCTGCCAACTCGACCTAAGGCCAGGTTTTAAAGTGGATTAATTCGTGTTTTTCCCTGTATACCCGGGCAAATAACGCCAGTTCGTACAACGTGTAGTCGTCTCAACTGGTTTTCCCTGTGATTCGACACTTGTTTGGTCGAGGGTTTTCTCCAGACGAACAGCGAGCCAATGGCAAAAGCAGCTCTAATGTTCAAGTGTTATAATTGTGGACTATCGCGACTGAACGTGCAGTGTTTCTGGTCTCGACAAGTGTTCTCGCGTTCTGACGACCCCGCGGTATTTTCCGCGCTGACGATGTGGTTTACTGTGAACTAGGTATATGCGGCGCCTGCACTTACTCGGGTGATATGAATTTTCAACAGAAATAATTCTGTTTTATGAACCACTTATAATACTAACTTATAAGTAGGGACCGGAAAAATTCGCGGGTTCAATGATCTCCAGGATGAACTCCACAGTTCTACGTACACTCGGTCAAATGCCACCCACTCATTGGCTGCTGTCTTGTGAGACGTCCCAACGTAGCAGCCTGTGATTCGAAAAAGCTTTGGTCGGGTGTTTCTCATTGGGCCAGAGTCATCCAGGTGAGTTGTGAGCCAATTGCAGAGGCGGCACTGAGGTATACCTATTTGTATTTTAGCCTATCGCGAGATGAATTTTCGAATTTTTCCGGTCTCTACTTATAAGTGGAATTCAAGTTTAAGATAATTACCTTTTCGAATCCTTCCTTCAAATTCAAGATAAATTTAACGAATAATACGATGGCAAAGATAATCACAGAAAGACATCCTTATTAAGATCCGAAATACGTCGTTACGTACAGAATGAGTCTGAATTCGACCGACTAACTTCTTCTGCAGTTTTATCACGACAAAAAGTAAGTTAAAAAGAAGGTGGTTGTCTGTAAAGTCGGTTTACGGGCGATAGTTTAACGTGACAACGTCATAACAAACATTGATGAAATGATTACATACTTTTATGAATAAAATTGAATCATTTTTATTGAATTATCACTATTTTGTATGAATACAAAGAAGGAGTGAAATGAAATCTACAATTTAATTGATAAATTTACTTTTATTTTCACTCATTAATTCAAATATGTTTATTACTTTAACAAAGAGATTATTTTAACTATAACTTTTATACATGTTTGCTATTTAACTTCTTCGAATCTGTGTTATTCTGTTAAGAATAGAACGATGATAGGAAAAGTAGGAAACGAATGGGAGTGTTTCAAGTTTAAGGTGCCTCGAAAAAGTCAAATCGATGGTTGTTCCAATCGAGTTGAAGAGAGATAGATGCGGCGCAAGTGTACAATGAGCGTAACGGGACAATGAGCGTAACGGGACAATGAGTCATCTTATTTCGTGCGTGCAGCCGGCGTTCATCGATTTATTAGTTGAGACCTGCAAAATTCGCGGTTTCGATGGCCTTCAGGATATACTGCACATTCTCCTGTACACTGGGCAAATAACGCAAGTTCATTGGTTGTTGACTTGTATGTCGTCTCAGCTGGTTTGTCTGTGATTCGATCCTTCTTTGCTTGAGGGTTTATAATTGGTTGAGATTCGCCAAGATGAACAGTAAGCCAATAGCAAAATTATCTAAGAGGTATATGTGTTTGCATTCTAGCCTATATCCGAATGAATCCGCGAATTTTGCAGGTCTCTATTTATTAGACGTTGGCACGTCAAAAACCTCTGTACGACTACGGTACACGTCTTTGAAGTCGGAGCTAACCAATATTTTTTTTCTGAACGCTGAGCATCTAGATTATGTTTAATTGAATGATATTCTACGACCACCACGAATTTTGTCACTGTAGCAAAATGTTTTTATTCAAATAACTTTTAGTAGTAACACGCCACAACAATATGTGGAAAATAAAGGTGTTACGCCCAATTATTTCAATGAAATAATTTTGCTACTGCGAAAAATTCATTTCAACTAAACATAATTCAGTGGCTCAGTGTTTTTTTTATCTTCATATTCTTTTTGTTTTATTTAAAATAAATATTTTGTTCAGGTCCAACTTCAAAAACAAGCTTTAGGGAAGCATTCGAGACCATAAATCGTATACCTTTTTACATGTTTTCAACTTATTTTGTTGTGATAAACCTGCAGCCAACGTTTTCCAGTCGAATTCAGCCTCAGCCCGTATCAGACAACACAACTGCACATTCGCACCTGTAACTTTCTTCAGCGCAAACCAAGAATGCAGTTCATTATTAGTCTCTTCTCTCTGGTTTTGGTTAGAAATATTGCTATATCTTACGGAATCACTTAAAAAAATAACCACAGTTACACACAGTTCAAATATTCTCCTTCAATTTTCGAAGAACGCTGATGACAAAATATCCAAATATCTTTGTAGATTTACGGACTCAAGAGTTCACTTACTTTGAACATGAGTCCCAAAGGATGAATCTTCGTACATCAACAAAACATTCAAAAACTGTTTAAGTATACAGTAAAAAAAAAAATCTCTTTTTTTTTGTCCACAGTGTGTTTACCTTTGTTTGGAACGAATAATTTATCTCTGAAGTCGAAATACTGCGTAGTTTCTTCGAATTTTCAGTTACTTCAAATCACGAAGTACCCATTGTTAGTTTATTTAAATTAAATTCTTCGTCAAACAGTCTGCAAATTTACGGTTATCTCTAACAGTGTAATCCATCTGGATAATGTTTTAAATCCGTGCAGTAGTTTTGCAGTTAACTTCTTAGAGACAACAAACAAACCAAAACATTCTTTTCCTTTGAAATGTTAGTATAGATAATAAAACTATGTTCTTTTTGCTACAGAAGTTGAGATTAATGCATGTTTCTCATAAGTATCATATAGCATTTTTAAAGAAGTAAATAAAAGGCCTCTTCATGGTGGTTAAAAGAAGATACTTATAAAAGTTTCTACAATCTACATTATTGGGAACATTTATTAATTCTTCAACTAATTTACTGTCGAAGAACAAACTATCTACGTACAATAGCTTTCGCGTGATCGTTCGACTCAAAGGCGCGTTAATAATATAGATGTTTGTCATGCAACATAGCTTCACCGAACATACAGGAATTACTATTTTTTTTTTGTCAATTTCATGTTTTTACGATGAATGATTTCGAAAATGTGACTATAGAAGCAAATTATAAGGCATTTCCCAACTGTGAAAAATAGGAAAATTACTTTTAATTAGCCATTTTTTTTTTTTTTTACAAAATAGCAGATGACATTAACAGGCAACAACAATTTTTACCAAACACAGAATTCAATGATAATTTAGTGAAACATACCAAGAAATTGTTACAAGATTTAAAAAAAAAAAAATGGCATGAAGTTGCAATACTCCAATTTGGCAAGCGCAATCGAGACTTTAAAGTCCAAAAAATCAATCGCGGCCAACGCAACATGTATTGTGATTATTTTGCCTGATAAATATGTTTTGAAGTTTGCAACAAAATCATTGAAGAAAACTTAACTAAGAGTCCTAAAACCAATGTGCTCTTTTTTTCAGCACGTTATTTAATTATGCCCAACACGTAAACATAACATGCGCAATTTTCAAGAGAGTCTTCATTCAAATATTTTGGTATAATTTATTTTTGGATAATTAAGTGTCAAAGACTTTTTTTAAACTGAAAATTATCTACGGAAAAGATTAACTTAATTTTTAAAATTCTCAAACAATTTGTAAAATTTTACACCTGTATAAAGTCCCAATTTATCTTAAACAGTTTATAATTATGTAATAAAGTAGACAGAAGCATTGACTTTAACCCTGGAGAATTCATCAGGTTATGCATCCGAAACACACTAATATTTGGTACTCTTCCCATTTTGTTTAGATATTTGAGCTCCCACAAGAAATACGTGTAAACAGAACTATTATTTTAAAAAAAAACATACAATTGGGTTCTAAGGCCGGATTATAAACTATGCCAGAATTGCAAGACACAAAAAAATTAGGATGTTTGCAAATTAATATTTATAAAGTACGCAAAACGCAAAAACGCAACGCAAGCATTTTGTTAAATGCACAATTACTGTAAAGGTATGCTTGCATTGTCGTTAAAGTAGTGCAGTAACTTGATACATTACAAAGTTAGTTACGCTTGCGTTTAAGAAAATTTTGTGTTACATGTCAATTTATTGTAACAAAAATAAAGTTAGTTTCTAAATTAAGTAAAAATACATCAAACCAAGAATTTACTGTACGTTTATTTAATTTTATCAAAAAAATTGTTTTGGTTACTTTTTTTTTTTTTTTGCTATTAATAAATTGTGTTCGCCGTGTACAGCCACATATGTTTCTGCGCAGGTCTTCAGCGCAGGCAGGCGTGTCTCTTCAGTTTTTTGCCTCAAAAATATAAAAACACGCCACGCCCGTTAGCAGTGAAATTTCACAGAATGTATGTAGTAAAAGGTGTAAATTCACACATTCAGTGTCAATGTATTTACATTTTTCGACATATAAGTCTGAAAAATACATACAGTTTGTATATCTTTACACATTCCTTGTGAGAAGTTACCACCATGTCGTATAATTTTACACCAAATGTAGGTGTATGTTATAAAAAAAAACACTTGGTGTAAAAATACACTGTGTCCGTATAATTTAACGATTATTATGATAGTTTTAACATTCACAATGAATTGTAAAATTACATTAACTTTGAGTAAAATAACAAACAACAAACAAACTGTTTTGTGTAATTTTACACACACTGTGAGTATTAAAACACTTTCAACAAGTGTAAATTCACTCAAATATATTTCGGTGTGCCTGTCAAGCATCATTCCTTGTGTTATTTCCCCACAAAATCTTTTAATTTTTCACCTAATGTAGGTTATATTCTTCGAATTAAACATTGATAAAAAAAACTTAAATTCTGTGTAAATCAATGAATCATCTGATGGTTTTACATCCAAAATGTGAAAACAAATCACACTAACATGAAGTAAAATACCACTCTGGGTTGTGATAATAATACGCCAACATCCGTGTACAATTTTACACAAATAGTACCCATTTTGCAACACTATAAACCAGTGTTATTTTACTCTTATACCCGCGTGCCAACACTGTAAAAAAAAGTGTAATTTTTCACTTTCGAAGTAGGTGTATTTTGACAAGTCATTGTGGGTCAGTTATGAAAACACATTTTGTGTAATTTTATATGCAGTATAGCCAAGACTATATAAAATATACTACAAATCATAAATTTAAAAAAAACACAGACTTTGTGTTTTAACACAAATGTAGGAGTAAAATTAAAAACTTGGTTGATATGTATAAAATTATGAAATATTTTTACACAGAGCTTCGGTAAAAATACAGTTGTAAAGTAGCTGTTAATTTACATGTTTGATAGTTCAAAATTACTCATTGGTCACTCCTAAATTTCTCCTCCATCATTTAGGTAAAACGACACTGAACCTACAGTAGTTAACGATCACTATTACATAAGATCTAATAGCTGAAACTAAAGCAAGTGACACCAGCGCCCCTGGTATATGATTTTCAAATTAAAATATTGCGAGTGAAACAAAAGTGATTAAAAGAAGCAGTCTAGAACCCTCTTCCCCCCTAAGAAATCACAATGATTTCTTAGGGACTTATCTATAATTTAAACAAATAGCTAATCTTATTTTATATACCTAATTTAATTCCAATATTTTCAAACTTATTATGAAGCCTAATGGAAAGTCGGCCTGCGTGGTTCAGTCGGCGACGCACAGGGTTTCGGTGCAGGGGCTCTGGGTTCGAATCCCGCGTAAGACATGGATGTAATTTGTGTTGTCCTAATCGTCTTCAGGGCGCTTACCCACACCTCAAAAATTAAAAAAAAAGGGTGAGGTTGTCTGTAAAGTCGGTTTACGGACGATAATTTAACGTGATAACTAGAGACCGGAAAAATTCGCGGATTCATTCGGCGATAGGCTAGAAGTCAAATACATAAATCTTTTAGATGATTTTTCTATTGGCTTACTGTTCATATAGACGGATCTCAACCAATTATAAACCCTAAACCAAAGAAGGATCGAATCACAGACAAACCAGCTGAGACGACTCACAAGACAGCAGCAAATGAACTGGCGTTATTTGCCCAAGTGTACAGGGGAATGTGCAGTCTATCCTGAAGGCCATCGAAACCGCGAATTTTTCCGGTCTCTAGTGATAACGTGAGTGGAAGAAGATAGATGCGTCACAAGTCGAACGCTTAGGCCGATCGTGCCTCTCCATCGCTTGTTCCGCGCTCACGCTCGCACGCTCGGCTCAGGCGGAACGTGACAATGAGTCGTGCTTTTTCGTGCGTGCAACCGGCGTTCTTCAATTATAAGACGTTATCACGTAAAAAAAAACTTAATGTTTGTAGAGGGTTGGCTCACCGGTGACCGTGTAACTTGCCAGTGCACCATTACAATTTTAAAAAATTGTGGAGGTCGTTGCTTTCTGCGCACTAGATATACTCCTGTGGTCATGGTTCGAACCCTCCCCACAGCACTCGACAGTTTATAAATGTCTCTACAAGAAGCCACACTAGCGACTCCTTGTAGCGAGCTACGAAACCTTATATGATGTCTTAACAAGTGCAACATTTATTTATAATTTTATTTGAAGAATGAAAAAAAAAAAACATTTATAGAACACCGTAATTTTACACAGACAAAAAGAGTGTTATTGTACACTATGTTACACATGCATATATACATAAGTAATGTATGTTTAAATTTACTTTTAAATTAGTAAAATTACTTATCTTAAACTGTGTAAAATTACGCATAAAGTGCACATGTAATTGTTACGCTAAATAGTTAAATCACCTGTCAATGATATGTAAATTTGCACCTACTTTGGTGGTGGTATTTTTACAACAAACCTGTGTAGGTTAAAATACGCTTACAAATGTGAGGTAAAAAAAAATACACTTATATCAGTGGAGATGTAAAATTACACTTTTTTTTTACAGTGAACGCCAGTTCACAAACTGCGCTGCAGTAGCAGTGATGCTTCCATCTGTGTTTTTACGCAAGGAACTTGTAATCTAAAATATGATTAGGGACCGAAAAAATTCGCGATTTCGATGACCTCTAGGATAGACTCTACAAACATCTACATATTTGGACAAATACCACCTCCTTATTGGTAGAGACCTGCAAAATTCGCGGATTCATTGACCTCTAGGATAGACTCCTTTAAATACTCGCGGAAATGACACCTGTTCATTGGCTACTGACGCGTGAGACGTCTCAACTAGGCTATACGTAATTTGGAACGTTCTTGGTTTAGTGTTTCCCATTGGCTCACAGTTCCCCGGATAAAATGTGGGCCAATCGCAGAAGCGGTACGAAGGTATAGTTGTTTTGATGCTAGCCTATCGCGAAATGAATCCGCGAATTTTGCATGTCTCTACTCATTGGCTACTAACTCCTGAGACCTGTCAAAAAGAATGTTAGTGATTTGATACTTGTTTTATTAAGGGTTCTTCATTTGGCTCAGGGTCCTCCAGATAAAATGTGGCCCAATCACTGAAGCAGCATGAATGTAAGCGTATTTTGATCCTAGCCTATCGCGAAATGAATCCGCAAATTTTTCCGGTCTCTAAATGTGATTCAAGGGGTTCAAATGTTAGTACTAGTACAGTGCAATGACAGGTTTTGTGTGTGTTACGTGTTTACAAATTAATATAAACATTAAAATTCAGTTCATAATACGGTCGAGGGACTTCAGAATAATTATTACATGTAGTGAGCAATTGACGCACCCGCAACCACAAGGCCTCGCAAATCACGAAGTTTCTCGGTGTCGCCATAGAAGTGCAAGTGAAGCGAACACTTCGCCTAACAGCAATGCAGTTGCACCGCTCTCTTCCCGATTGTTGCACTTTTCGTTACGCTGATTTCATTTACGCTCTGATGTTTCAGCACTCGCCGGTGATATGTCAACATCCAACCTCGGTAACGAGGCAAATTCACGTGTTCTCATCTTAGCAAATAAATTTGTAATACGGAAAATCGGACACGAAATTTAAGGCAGAATTCTTTAAAATCGTTGTTTTCAACTACACTTCTGATCGCGAATCACACGTAGTTTCCGCACCCGCCGCTAGAATTCGCTGCCAGAGCAGCTGCCTCGACTACCGAATAATTCCATTTGCAGAACGAGATTTTTTTTTAAAAACTATGTAATGAAACATCTCCGATAAAAGCGAGGAAAAAAAGACTTGATGAAACACTAAACGCCGGCTCTGGACCTGATTTTCGACAAGTAATTTACGTTAAAAAACTGCCAGTCTTGTTAAAATTCACCAAACAGTTAATACTACAGATTTTTCACTTTATAACGCACCTAATTTTTTTAGTAGTCCAAGAAATAAGTAAACTTAAATTGTATTTTAATATGGTTTAAAACTTATTTGTTCATTTACCGAAAGTAAAGAGTTAATTACACGTCATATTTTTACAGAGATTTAATCTAATTTGGTTCGAAAGTGATGACAAAAATTCCCAAGTTTGTAAAACTTCCGATTTGAGTGTCGGTTAGGCCGAAACTTCAGGAACATTAAAAGGATAACATCATTGTTTTTAGAGTTTGCCTGTATTTGGAACTTTATAAAAAAAAAAAAGCGAGCCAGTCTTTCGGCAGTCGCCAGTGATGTGTAAACATCACGTTAACATATACATTACGTTAAAATACTGACGGTCTTGTTGAAATTCACCGAACGGTCAATACTACAGAGTTTATCTCTGGCTTGTGAGCTTCGGTTCGCGCCATCCAACACAGAGGGCAGCACCGTGGATGTCACACACCTCCGCCGAGGGGCAGAAGGTCACACGTCACACACACACACACACACACACACACACACACAGGGTGGTTCGGAACTCCGGTCGACGCGAGCTCTGGCGTCGCGCCTTGGGCCTGTCTTGCCCGCGGCCGCCGCGCCCGCCTGCAAACACGTATCAGCGACTGAGCTTGCGCCTCTTGCCAACATGTTCGTTACGCCGAAAATACTTCCCCATAATGGGATATGCCTTTTTAAAATGCAAAAAAAAAAAAAAAAAAGATGGAGGGAGGGAGGGAGGGAGAGAGAAAGAGGTGGTTTGGCAGCATCACACATGCGAAACATCAAAAGAATTGTCCCGCGACCACATAGGATGCGAGAACGCTCCGAACTGAAAAATAAAAAGAGGATGTATAATCAAATTTTTGTTTATGATTTACATAGGAGATCGGTAATCAGAACGGCGTTCCTCTTTGATGTGCGCGGACAAGAGAGAAAGAGAGATATGGATAGGAGGAGGAGTTCTCGACGATAAGGGGGCGCGGATCGGGTGGGTAAAGGGATGGGGAGGAAAATCAAAAATTTTCGCTGGTGAAAATGCAAAAAAAAAAAATGTATCATAAAAAAACCTTGTAGCAGGTTTACGTGAGCCATCGCGTCTCTCCTGTGACGTGTTTTACTTCTGTTGGCAACGCGGATTGGAAAAAAGAGTAGGGTGAAGCGGGAAAGGGGGTGCAGGTAGAAAAAAAAAAGCTGAACTGCAGAAAGGGCTCCGGGGGCATTCGGGTATTAATTTTTTTCCTCCCTGATAGGTTCCGTTAATCGAAAAAAAAAAAATTATTACTCGTCGGCGTCTGGCGTCGGTCAAGAACCCCGCTAATGTTGTCACAGCAGATGAACTGCTAGTGTTACAGGTACAGTACCTTTAAGTGCAAGTAAAAGTGGTTTTTTAATGTCCCCTTAAAATAAAGAACGCTATCTGGAAGACTGATCTCCACTCCAAGCGAAGTGGAACTTTGTTTACAATATCGCGATGATAAGAATATGTCCGTTATTGATAGAGACCGGAAAAATTCGCGCATTCATTTCGCGATAGGCTAAAATACAAATAGTTACACCTCAGTGCTGCCTCTGCTATTGGCTCACAACTCACCTGGATGACTCTGGGCCAATGAGAAACACCCGACCAAAGCTTTATACGAATCACATGCTGCTACGTTGGGACTTCTCACAAGACGGCAACCAATGAGTGGGTGGCATTTGATCGAGTGTACGTAGAACTATGGAGTTCATCTTGAAGGTCACTGAACCCACGAATTTTTCTGGTCCCTAGTTATTGATGTGGCATTTCCATGACATTATGTTGCGTGTGTTTTGACACGTGAGAAATAAATAATTAAACGCGATTTCCTGCACTTTTAGGCTAGGTAGATCGATTTCTTTCACGCCGAATATGTATATTATTTCTGTAAAGTATTTAAGATATTTGGATCATGCTAGTAGTACACGTATGGAATTAGACAGAACTCATCTGACAGACTTCGAATGCAAGTTAATCACGAAAATATGAAAACATATAAAATACGGCTTATGGTGTAAAGCCTTTCTCGGCACCTTTTGAGTTGAGACTGTACAACTTTTTCATTGCAAATAATTGAAGAAAAAATTCGAGATGAAACAGTGAGCCTCTTGTTTATGTTTAATTACAACCATCGCAAAATTTATCGCTATCTTTAAATTGTTTTCTTGAAATACGCAAATCTAGGTGAAACTTCTACATTCCATATATTTGAATGACGTTGAAGTACGCAGGAATTCACAAGGAATAGGACTTAAAACCATTTTGAAATTATATATGGGTTTTGTGCAATACGATTTGTTGACTTACAATGCAAACAAACAGAACTAACTCAGTAACCAAACAGGGGAAGAATATCTGAAAGTAAATACTGACACTTTCTCATGTTTATGCCGTGCTCTTAATTAAATAAAAATCAAATATGTAGTCTCTTCATCTTGGTTAAACAAACCACTCCCAAGCAACAATAAATCAACCAGTGAGGGCCAGAAAAATTAAGTCGTTCTTTTAAGACTCAACATTTTTTCAAGTCGTTATTTGTATTTTATGAGAATGTCTAAGAATTTTCGCTATACGTACGAGTATTGCATATCACATTTATTTAATTTTTTAAAAGAGCTACATGCTATTTGTTTGCAACTGGACATGCATGTATTTAAAAATTAATTATTTTTCATATAATTTGTCACGTTCACAAAGTACAATGCGTTTACACATTTCGATAATGCATTTTAAAAATATATACTTACAGAGATCTTTAAGGCAAAAAAAAATGGCGAATGAAGACGAGCCCATAAGTATAGGGTAAACGGAAAACAATATATACTAATAAATTATTTGTAAGCAAATGGGGAATTCAAGCTCAGTAAAATTTATTTTAAAGTTTTAATGCTACAAAATACTAAAATGTTAAACTATTATTCACTGATTAAAAAAAAAAGGCTGAAAATTGACAAAAATAAAATTTTTATAAAAAATTTTAATTAAATTTAAGTGTTTCTGACGTGATCACGTCTTATAAATCGATGAACGCCGGCTGCACGCACGTAAAATAGTCACGTTCCGCATTGAGCCGAGCGTGCAAGAACCGGTCAACCTCCGTGCGAGAAAATCTTCTATAATGCCAAACAGGTTAAGGCGGGGATTTTTAACTAATTGTTCGTGATTATATATAAACAAATTAATTTAATTAAATTTGCAAAAAAAACTGTAAATAATATTTGAAAATTAAAAAAGTATGCAATTTTTCATCAATGTTTTCTTATGACGTTATCACGTAAAATTATCGTCCGTAAACCGACTTTACAGACAACCCCCCTTGTTCGTTGTTGGGTTGTAAGGAGCAGGCGGGAGAGTGACAGAAGGCGGCGGGGGGTCTGCTCCCGCGCACAGCAGAGAGACCCCTGCCCCTGGAGGCGCGGCAACCCGCCGTGCGTCTGCGGTCTGCGGGGTGCGGGACTCCCAAGCGCCGCACAGCAGACACGTCGCGACTTCAACAACATGCGGGTGCGCTATTACTCAGCGAGATTTAAAAAAAAAAAAAAAAAAACTAGCTTCACATGGAATAGGACTTAAAACCATATTAAATAAGTTTTTGTGCAATACGATTTTTTGACTGCTAATAATGTGCAATGCAGCAAACAAAACGAACTAACTCAGTAACCAAACACGGGAAGAATATCTGAAAGTATATACTGCATATATATTTTTACATTTTGCATGCAAATAATAAAAATAAATAAAATAATTAAAGGACTGGAGTGAAATTATAAACACGGTTGGTAAATTATGAATTATATAAAGTTAAAAAAAATTGAATAAATATCCAGTATTTAAGATAAATATAAACACGTCTATAAATTAAATTATTATCATTTGGTAAAATAATCGAGGTAAATTTTAATTAAAATTAAAATCAAAAAATATCAAAAGTTAATTCTTATTTATTAGTTTTAATTATTTATTGAACAATAATGTAATTAAATTGTAAATTATACATGCGCGAACATAACCTCACAAAACGGTCAGGAGACTAATAAACCCTCCACAGACACTCCCTGCCAGCGACAATGGAAGATTAGAAGCAAACTGACATCGTTTTATATACTGGAACATAACCTCACTTGCATAGATACACTTGAAAATATATGAACCAATATTCACTATCAATCACTAAAGATCATTATTTAAAAGCACATTTATATAATTTTTTATTTTTATGTAGCCGTTCTTCATTCTGTGAAAATTTCGTTCATTGGTGCGAGCGCGTCGTAAAAATTCACTGTCTTCATTTTTTTGACGTGACAACGTCTAATAAATCGATGAACGCCGGCTGCACGCACGAAAAAGTGTCCCGTAACGCACATTGTCCCGTTACGCTGTGTCCCATTACGCTCATTGTACGCTTGCGCCGCATCTATCTCTTCCACTCGATTGGAACAATCATCGATTTGACTTTTTAGAGGCACATTAAACATTCGTTTCCTACTTTTCCTATCGTCCTATCCTTAAAAGAATAAAACAGATTGCTGAAGAAGTTAAATAGCAAACACGTATAAAAGTTATAGTTAAAATAATCTCTTCGTTAAAGTGATAAACATATTTGAATCAGTGAGTGCAAATAATCGTAAATTTATCAATTAAATTGTAGATTTCATTTCACTCCTTCTTTGTAACCATTCAAAATAGTGATAATTCAATAAAAATGATTCAATTTTATTCATAAAAGTATGATATCATTTCATCAATGTTTTGTTATGACGTTGTCACGTGAAACTATCGTCCGTAAATCGACTTTACAGACAACCAATTTTTTTTTTTTTTCCGTATTCGCCAAAAGGAGTATAACTTACGAGACACTGCGTAGGGAGGATATAACTTGTGTTATGAGGAGGATATGTACTACACGTCCAGGCATGTATGCTACATGGCAAGTTCGGCGTTAAGGGGCCTCCCTAGTAAAAATGTTTAGCGCGGTGGGCCACTGGCCACGTGCTACGGCCAGTGGTTGGGCGTGGCGATATACCTGAGCCTGTCGCCTGCGCCGCGGTGGAGGGGGGAGAGGGCGTTTCAGCGAGGGGGGCGGAATAATGGGAGGGTTGTCATTGTGTGGAGTCCATTTGCTACTTATACCTGCGTTATCTGCGAACAAGATCGTGGCAAGAAGGTGACTGTTTTTCCCTTTCGCTACATTCAACCAAAAGATAATGTTCTCATATTGCCTTGCTTGCTTCCTGACAGTGTTTATTAACTTGAAACATTAAATTAGTGTTGCGATCCAGTCCATATCCATGAAATGCAAACAATCGTCAATTCTGTTTAAAACATGTATTTTTATTTTAATTAACGTTCTACATAATTAAGAGATTTACATACATTACAAAAAATGCTGTCACCAACAATCGATGTGTTAGCTTGTGTTTTCAGGGGGGAAAAAATGCAAAAACTATATCATTAAAAAAACTTCCAACATTATACTTTCGAACTGACATTTGTGTGATGAATGGTTTTGCACGAACAGTTATGCTTTCATTCATAAAAGTATTCCGCACCGCGACGAGAAATCACGTCCTACTAATAATTGAGTAATAAAACTGGGAATAAAATGATGAAAATAATATTAATTATTTTTAATCTTAGACACAAATCAACTTTTTAAATCGCAATAACGACAAATAAATTTTTAACTTACTTCCTGAATAAAAAGTGCATGTCAAACTTACTTTTAAATTCTGTAAAGAAAAAAAATGTCAGGAACAAACAAGTGTTCCCACCAACGACACATCGTCAACTTTGTATTCTAGGATTCACGTCGTATTTAGTTACACTAAATATTACTGCATATTATTATTTTCTGGCTCTTATTACACGTTTAGCATTTTATTTTATTTTTGCATATTTTTTTAATGACTTTAACGTTGCATAATATGATGAATAAGTATACACGAATGAACTGGAATCACGTTTCGAGTTACATACAGACTGTTCACTACGAGCAGTGTAAATTTCTTAGCTGTTGCAACAGCGGCCTACAGGTGGATTCAGACTGCAGGCTTAGTCAGTCACGCTGAATCCACGAGTTCAGATTTTATCGAAGACAAGTGCGGGTGGTATGGAAGAACTCAGTGTGCACTGACTGTTGTGCTCAAGGTGTCAGTGAAATGTATAGCTGGAATCACGGGCGAAAATCTGTAGGATTCCCATGAGGCCCACGGGATAACGTGAAGATTTTGCAAATGCAAGCGGGGCCCCCTCAGACGGACTTTTTTATTTCAGGGAGGTTCGGGCCACCCTGAGATTCTCCCCTCCTCCCGGAATCTACGCATGCAGCTGGAATTAATTTTTAGCCAAGTACGTCATTTGGTGCTGTATTTAGGCTGTCAAAGAAGATACGAAATATGGCTGCTTTGATAATTGACGATAACTCCTTTTTATTGTGGAATAGTACTTACCCATCTACAAATAAATCCCTAAATATACCACCACTACTGTTGGGGATTTTCTATACAAACTATCAAAATAATTTTGGTTTCGTCACTGTCACTAGCTATTATTTTATCATACGAAAACATGCATGTTTTGTGTATTAATTTACGGTACTCATCTCTGTCAAAAAAATATATTTTTCGATAATAGAGTGTAAGCAAGGTAGAATACAATGGCTAATTTTAAAATAAAAATGGAATAAAGTATTTTTTGCTTGCAGTAGTTCAAATTTTTGAATTAATTTAGTTGTTTGTTTAAAAAACCCTTCTAAAATCAAAGAAACTACCTACTTCCTTAATAGATAAATAGTGCTTTAAGATCACACGCTTTCATAAATATTTAAACGCCAACATTTAAAATGTAGATTTCACATAATGATAAAATCTTATCTATTTTCATGGTCACGCCTAATGGAAATAATACACAACAATTCGTCATATATGTTTTTTTTTTTTTTAATAACTACTCTACACATGAGCGCAAATTTCAATATACATAAAACTGAGGAACTCTGCATTACATTTTTAATCTGTGTACGACACTAACAGAAATTGAAGCATAAAACAACATTTTAATTTTTTAATTAATAAGTATTTCATCAACGTGAGCTTTGCTTTCATCTCAATGAAGCCACTCTACATAGAGGAAGTGCACATGTATTCAGTCTTAACATTAGACCCTCCGGATCACAGAGTAAACGAATGAATGGAATTCATAACATTACGCAGGGTTTTATGACATATTTTCCCTTCTACTCAATCGCAACATCTCACTTAGCGCGTAAAATGATTTCAGTAAACATAACATAAAAAATATTCCCCCCATGTACAGTAGAGGAAACTAAAATGTTTGGAACACTGTAAACTAATTGTATTGTCATTTCTGTAGTCGCTCGAAGTGGAAAACTATGTATCTTTGTTCAATAAAACGAAATATTAAAACAAACAAACAATAACAATACGTTCAGACAATTCGTTACGTGAAGTGAATGTAATAAAATACACAAGACAGTTACACACACCATTACCAAAACACAATCCCATAAAAATCAAAATATTACATGTCGACTTAAAATTATTATTATTCACCATGATAATTTCTTGCGGGTAGCCAGTAACAAAGGGATACAATTTTTATTCATTTAATTAACTTTGACAAAACTTGTAAAACCTGGCATGAGCAAAGTAAGCTGATTCACAATTTTATTTTGCGTCAAAATATTAAACATCAACTAGTAATGAATTAAGAGTATGCTTCGCTTGGTAGAACACCGAATATAGTCATCTCCAGGTATTAAACTGAATTTTGAAAGAGGGACTCAAGTTTCTGAAGAAGTTGTTAACTTTCCTGATGATCCATCGACAGTTCGTAAACGGTCTCATCGTCGGGATGTCGAGCTTGGGACCTTTTTCCTCACCATAGTCCCGTGGTCTGTTCTACCATTCGCACAGCTATCCCAACCTATACAAATAGCCGAGTGATACTACTCCCGTTGCTTCTATCATGGAGCTCGCCCGCAGTCGTACTTCCTTATCCAGCCTGCGTAATACACGCGTCCTACCTGCTAGCCGCCAAGAACGCGTCCATTTGTGAAAAAGCCTCACCCGCCAACAATACTAACTCATTAATTATAATATGCAAAACATAAAAACATTACATATGCGATAAAACAAAATTTGCTGCTGTCATAAGCCGAAGAAAAAGAATCAATTTGAAATATAACATAGACAGATAAATCTAAAATGGAGTTATCGATAGTAATGTTTTAATAAACAGAATAATATATGTCGTATTACACTAAATACGTTTTCTTACTGACAACCGAATTTAAAAATAAATTAAATTACTTTTTTTTCTTTTTAAACCATAACCGCATAGAAGAAACAATACTTTTGATACAATTTTTTGCATAACTATACGACAGGACTAAAAGTACATTGTACGTAATAAGTATTTGCTTATAGGAATTAATGCTGCAGAATATACGAATAGATTCAAATGCATAGAATTTAATATATTGTCAAATTTATTTGGAAATATGCATGTAACAAAAGATTGAATTTGAAATGAATTATCTGTTTTTAACTACAAATATAATTTTATCATATCTCACTTTCATTCAAACTTAAGAGTGTCATTTTCAACAACAAAATAGCCACAACTACACTTAAAAATATTTTAACTTGATACTTATATTGTATAACTTTTGATGAAATTAAATGTTAAGGGGTTCATTTAAGTTTGTAAGGAAACATAAATACAACGTTCAAAATAAATAACAAAAATTTTGTGTAGTTAGGAGCTCCGCGTCATGCAAATAAAGGAAAGTTAAACTTTTCAGTATACGGCTGCAATAATTATAGAGGAAAATGTTATTTATTCTTTACTTTTAATTCCCGTTTGGAGAAAATAAATCGAAAAGTACTATACCGAAAGTATAAAGTTGAAGTTCAATATCGCTTGTCAAGTAAGTTCAAGAACAAAATTAAAAAAAAGAAAATTTGTTTTCTTGAATCTACTTTTTTCAGAAAAGTATACATACATACAATATTATTATATTATAAAAATAAAAATTTTTAGTCCTTAAGTATAAATTACTGAAATATTTTTTAGTTAATTAATTTTTTCATGCGAAGAAATATTTAATTGTTAAAATCACGAGAACATAATTTATTATATTTATGTATTCCAAAAGCTTATGTTAAAGATCGACTATATGCTATTCAATTTGCCCAAAAATTTTACTGAAATAGGAGAGCATTACAAAAACACAATTTAACTAATGTAGGTATTATAACAATAAGTTATGTTCATAAACTATATTAATGGGAAACAAATATTTATCATTTAATTATATGCAACTATTTTCCTTTGAGGTAAAAATTGAGGTATATTTAATGTAATAAGTAAATCCTCTCATAAAATTTACTGAAACTAATATTCTTCATTGTCCGTCATATTATGATTCCAAACAGTTTAAATCAACTGAAACATGAAATAAAATAGTAAGGTTAACCATGAGGTGTGGAAGAAATTAGAGATTACTTTGTAAAATGTTTTAAAAATTTCTCATGAAATATTGTGATTATTATGTTCGTGCATAATGTAAAAAAAATTCAATACATGAAATTCAACACATACTTTGTATTGCAAGTTATTAAACATATATTTTAAAAACACATGTGCGTATCTAAGTCGAATTGTTATGTAATACATGATGAACATTACCGATACAACTTCCCTTACAAATAACTTTCACCCAAAGATAAGGCCGCGGACAAATTAGGTATACACACTGGTCGCACGAGGAGCTGAAATAAGTAATATAAGAAAGCCGGCCGGAGTAATTCTTTTCAAGCCAAAGCTAAAAGTAATGGATGTTGTTTGTCTAAAGCAGGCAGTGAAATGACATACAAGTTTACAGAATAGCCATATAAGATCTTTGACGCTTCTTATCCCGTCAGTGGACTGTACGCGAAGAACCAACTGCATCATGGCCCGCCGCCAGTTTTATACTTACGTATGAATACACTTGTAAACGTTGGTTTGTATACTTATGTATGTTGCCGACATCGATAGGTATTCTTTGGCAGCTCGATGTGGATTCATTCGAACACGTTTGCGCTAAACACGACATATTTTTACATGAGAGTGACATCGCGCACTGAAAAAAGTTGCAGGTCTGTAACGCAACAGTGATACAAATATTACATAGTTCGAACATTTTCTGGAGCACGACATTCACTTTGGGTAATGCTAAGCTACTTGATAGGTACCCTTTACCCGCTTTAAAAGTGATAACTTAAAAAAAAAGTGTACATGAAAGCAGACTCAGCCATATGTTTATTGCTGTTGTATTTGTCATAAACCTACCCTACGTTCAATATGGCCTGTAAGTAGAACCATGTTTTTTTTTACTTGTGTACAAGCTGTGGTTGTAAAGCGAATTTATATTCTTAGTTAACTAACGTCTATCATAACATATTTGGAATAAGGCTACCTTAATTTTTTTTCTAGATTGCTATATTGTTATATATATAAGTATTACTTAAACGGAAATATCTGGTAATAAAAATAAATGAAAAAAAGCATGAAAGGTTAAGGATTATTTTTTTTCAACAACAAATAATTTATGGTTTAACTGCTTTGTGTACTATATAAAAACAGAACAAGCTTTCAAAATTTCAAAATTTCTTTGATTATCCGTTATAGTTATGTTTGGTTTTAACTCATAAATATTTAAGTTGATTGCCAACGTCACGAATGTACAATAATTTATTTCACACCGCTCCGGGTTGCAGGTAAAGTAACAGGCGTGCAATTTGATCAGAAACGCGTTCTACTTATTCAGGCCCTTTAATTGGGCGTGACGGACCATGTGCCAAATATGTAACAATTATAAGTAGGTGAAGTATAAAAAAATAAAGAACTTGAATGCAAAATAATGCATATAACAAAAATAATTTGCAAGGTTCTTTCGTGGATGTTGTAATGTGTGGGCAATATTTACTTAATTTTGGTTTTTGGATAAATTAATTGTGGTTTAAATTTTTTTAATAATTTTGTATAATTGCTGTAAAAAATGTATTTCCTGCCCTTATTAATTAATTGAGCTGTAGAAATAAGTTTATCTGAAAATTTACGTCATCTTTATTAAACATTGCCACTAATTATACTTTTTAACTTCAAAATGGTTTTTGAATTTTGTAATTAATAACGTACCATCCATAACTACATATGTGAGCGATCGGTCACTGACCTCATCTTCAATCCTCCTCGTGATTCCTGCGCCAGGAGGAACATTTACATAATTCTGACTAGCTTATTTAATATAGAACTTCCCTAGTTTTTATTTTTTTATATATCATCCCATGAACATTTTTAAAACAGTGCAGGCAATCAGATATCTATCTAACCATAAAGCATAGCAAAATGACATTTAGTTTTCAAAATACGATTTTTCTTTTAATTTAAAATACATTTTATATAAAACCTACATTTTTAAGTATCAAAACTTTTGTAAATAGTTAACCATTTGGTTAATACCAGTATAAAATTTTTCCCCGGCATTGTAAGATGTGTAAAATTATTTTGGAAAACTAAAATAATTTTAAAAAATATTGGGTGGTATAATAATTGTTTCTTGAATTTTTATTAAAAATAAAAGGAAAAACAATGAAGTGTATTTTCATGTTAAAAATTAAATATAAATTTTGTCGAATTAGCTAGCGAGACTGTAAAGCCACCAATAAATAGTTTGTAGGACAACTTTCAATGTGTTGATTGATTAGTTTCAATACTTTATTTCGTAATACATGATCTAGTATGGTAAGCTTTAGGATATTTGTAGTTTAAACAAAAGCAATATTTTAGAGATACACGAATATAGTCACAGAGTAAGTCGAGCACATGGTACTGTGGCGAGGCACACTAAAAGCAATTCTGAGAATTTCTTTCGGTCACGGGATTATCTTTTACCGGTGCCGGTTGTGGGTTGTCTCCCTCTCACGCACGCACGCACACACAGGTAGCCTGCCTCCCCTCCGGCCACGTGTTCCTCCACCACGCTACCTGAGCTGTGTGGCCTGCGAGCTGGCTTCGCCGAGCGGCAGCACGAGACGGTGGAAAACTTTCAGGATTTGCGGAAATTGTGGAAAAGATATCTCGGAATTCAAAGCGATGACTATATGTTTTAAATACATGAATTTCTTCAGAAAAAAATTATCTTTTTTTCTAGACTTGTACTTTTTTTCTGTCATTCTCCTAAGCAGTATAAAATGGCCCCAAAGTTGGACAAGTTGGTGATTTTTTATTTCATATTTTGATAGAAAAAAACAAAAATGTAAAAGTATACAGACAATTCGTGTATTATCTTCTCGTGGGTGAAAAATTTTCAGATTCGTAGTGTCGATTAATAAAGTCCCATCATTATTTTAAAAACATAGTGTTCCGCTAACTTCTGATGCTACTAGGGAGGCCCCTTAAGGGCCGAGACTCGCCAGGGCCGGAGGTCTGCCCTCGGAGAGACAGCTGACAAGGCCGCCCGGGTAATTAGCGGCCTATGTACGGCGCGAACCTCGAGCAGGTGTAATTAGCCGCGCGTGGCTGGTGACCCTCCTGTAGGCCTCAGCCTTCGACAACCGCCCGACCCTCGAGGTGCGCAGTTCAGGCAACGACCATGTCGCAGGGCTACCGAGCGATGTATTACTCGCAGGGTGACTACCTGGTGGGCAATACACCGCACTGAATACACGTGCTATTAATCGATGTATTCCTCACAGGGTGTATACCTGGTGGGCAATACACCGCACTGAATACACGTGCTATTTACTGATCGATGTATTCCACACAGGGTGCTACTTGGTGGGCAATACACCGCACTGAATACACGAGCTACTGAGCGATGTATTCCACACAGGGTGCTACCTGGTGGGCAATACACCGCACTGAATACACGTGCTACTGATCGATGTATTCCACACAGGGTGCTACCTGGTGGGCAATACACCGCACTGAATACACGTGCTACTGATCGATGTATTCCACACAGGGTGCTACCTGGTGGGCAATACACCGCACTGAACCCTCTAGCTCTGCGCATAATAATATTTCCTTAATGTTAAAGAAGATTAGTTTGGAAACCAGTTGATAAGGTAATTGTTAAGCTAGAAAACATTTAGGTTTTTCCAATAAAATCTTAGGATCTGAGTTTTCCAGGGATATGGGAAAACATATATACATATATATTATTTACTTACGAACTATATACTAAAAAGTAAGAGTTTACAACAACCTCGGTGTTTGCGTGTCTAATCTTATTATATTAGAAGGTATTAAAGATTTCTTTTAATTATCTAGCTGCTTCCGAAAATTTTTGAAGTGAAAACTTCTAAGGGAAGGTTTGGAAACGGAGTAAATTCAAATTCACATAAGTCGTCATCGACATGGTCACGTGACATGATAACTAAAACACTATATCTGTTCCTACCAGTATACATTATTGAGCTTTTAAATCTTAAGTATACGATTACTGTGCAGTAAAAAGTGAGTATAAAATATATTAATATTCTCATATAGATATATAGTTTGAATAACGAAGAAAACGAAGTCTTGTAGCAATATAACCTAAAAATTAAGAACATCATAATTTTTTTAATACCTACAATTAGCCTACTATGCAATGCGTATTTTATAGTTATTTAGGAGTTATTTTACTAACGTGATGAAACAAATTTGTTGTGTGATAGTATTTTTTCTTAAAAATTGCGAAAATTTCTCTGATTATATCAAAAAAAAAATTATTATGTTACACATTTATATTTTACAAAGTAAGTATTTCTTATTTCAAATTATATTTGTATTTTCTTGAATCTATTATTAATATAGTTACTTCTAATATTATTAATTCTATCATTTGAAGTTTAGGAAATGATGTTGTGTACATTATGTTTTTATTCTCTCTAAATACCTTTTTTTATATTTTTTTAGATCCTCGATTTTGTGTGGAAAACTGAGTCTTTGTAGCAATATAACCTAAAAAATTAAGAACATCATTATTTATTTATTTTTGAAACAAAAATGGTCCGAGTCACAGGTGAAATGTGAAAAATGTGAATATAAATACCAGAGTGAAAAAGAAATGAGTTTAACGTGTTATAAGGGGTTAGTTTACATGCTTGTTTAACTAATATAATCACGACTTGATGTAAGCTTTTGGACATACGCTATTGCTAAGCATATGTATGTCTGTAGAAACAATAGCCAATACTCAACCTATTATAACCAATCCGCTTTAACTCCATGGTGCACAGTCAATGGGGAGACATCTTGTCTGCCATTGGCTGAGCAAGATGTAGTCCATTTTCTGACAAATACCCTCATTTTTCCAGCCCCTACTCAGTCGCACCTATGTTTTCATACCATGTGCGTCTCTGCCTGAGGACGGGAGCAGATAGCAGTTCCCGAAACGTCGCTTGTTTCGGTTTTGGAAAACTATTGTGTTTGTTTCTTCTTTTTGTTTTGTTGTGTTTTGGTCTCGTTTCAACTGTTGCGCTGACTTGTTTCTGTTTTGGATAACTATTGTGTTTGTTTCGTCTTTTCTTTTTGTTGTGTTTTTGTCTCGTTTTCAACTGTTGTGCTGAATTTTTTTGGGGTTCAATTCATCATTTGTGGGTTGTTTTTTTTTCGTTATCTAAGTCTATTTTTCTTTGTTTTTTTTCTTTGTTGACCATATTCCTGTTACGAAATATTATGCGGTGTATACCTATATCCTGTTGACAACAGCAATTTTTGCTTTTTTTTTTTTGTTTTTTGTCTTTTGGTTTATTGTAGTTTTCTTCTACCGACATACATGTGCTTAGCAATGGCATATGTCCAAAAACTTACATCAAGTCATGCACTCCCATTGCAAAAATCTTTTAAAGATAATAATATAATCACATTAGAGAAAATTGTTTTCCCCTAAATTTTGAAGTTTTTCTTCGACATTATCTTGAAAGATTTTTGCAATGGGAGTGCATTACTTGATGTAAGCTTTTGGGCACACGCCATTGCTAAGCACATGTATGACCATATTCCTGTTATGGAATATCATGTGGTGTATATATCCTGTTGACAGCAGCAATTTTTGCTTAGTTTGTGTTTTTTGTCTTTTGGTTTTTTTGTAGTTTTCTTCTACAGACATACATGTGCTTAGCAATGGCGTATGTCCAAAAAGCTTACATCAAGTCATGCAGTCCCACTGCACAAATCTTTCAAAGATAATAATATAATCACATAAGAGAAAAAAAATTTCCCTTCAATTTAAGTTTTTTCTTCAACAGTTGTCAGCGCTGATATGGAGAACAAAAAAAATGGGTTGTCTGTAAAGTCGGTTTACGGACGATAGTTTAACGTGACAACGTCATAACAAAACATTGATGAAATTATTGCATACTTTTATGAATAAAATTGAATCATTTTTATTGAACTATCACTATTTTGTATGGATACAAAGAAGGAGTGAAATGAAATCTACAATTTAATTGATAAATTTACTTTTATTTGCACTCATTAATTCAAATATGTTTATTACTTTAACGAAGAGATTATTTTAACTATAACTTTTATACATGTTTGCTATTTAACTTCTTCCAATCTGTGTTATTCTGTTAAGGATAGGACGATGATAGGAGAAGTAGGAAACGAATGGGAGTGTTTCAAGTTTAATGTGCCTCGAAAAAGTCAAATCGATGGTTGTTCCAATCGGGTGGAAGAGAGAGATAGATGCGGCGCAAGCGTACAATGAGCGTAACGGGACAATGCGTCATCATTTTTCGTGCGTGCAACCGGCGTTCATCGATTTATTAGACGTTGTCACGTCAAAAATGTCCCGTCGCACTAACGGAGGGTCGTGGGTCGCTCGGCAGGCTCGGCACCTGGGGGGGGGGGGAGGGGGGCTGATGCGATGGTGTGTCGGCAGCGCGGGCAGGCTCGCCTGTTAAGATGCAAATTGCGCGGAACAAAGTTAGCCACGCGGGTCTGGCTGGCGCCGCAGGGATAGGTCCAAGAAGACGGCGAGGGGGTGTGTGTGGTACCACGGTACCCCGGTACTCCTGAGGGCGCGCGACATCGGGACCATGCCCCTAGCACCAGGAGGGGGGAGGGGGCGGTAACTTGGGAGAGAAGTTACTTGCCTGGCAAGTAGTTGACCGGTGCTAGGGACGCAGGGGGGGTGAGAGGAGGAAGTTGGACATGATGCATCTCTGCCCGGGAACACGCTTCCTCAAGCGTGTATGAGTATGTCCCGTTATGGGGCATCATTTTAAGGTTAAATTACAGCATGGTTAAAACTTGCCGACCTTTTTTTTTTCTTCACAAATCGAATACTTTTTTTTTTTGCTGACATAAATTTGCATTTTTGGCGTTATTGTGCAGCGTGGATAAGAAGAATGAAATGGGAAAATAAAACTGGAACTTTTTGAAGTGAAACTTCTTTGGGTGCGATGGAGGTAAGAAATTCAAGGCCGAATTTTAAAGCTACGTTTTCGTGAAACATTGTTTTTTTTTTCCTTCTAACCTTAACTAAAAACTAAGTGTATTTAGGAGGGGTCTGGGTTAAGAAGAGACTCTAAGGGTGGTATTTATATTCACGTCTTGAGCAATTCCTTCGTCAAGAAATTCTGATATGCATTCTTATTTAACATTTGTTTGCCATAGAGGTTGCTTGAGATGATCTCAAGTGATCGCAAACAAGACAATCTTGATGAAGACCATCTTATGATAGTCCCATATTTATTATTTCTGAGAAGGCATTCTCCTGTCCCATAGTCATTGCTTGAGAACACCATCGTAGAAGCATGTTTCATAGTCGCTGAGACAGTGCTTAAGAACACGAATAAGATCGTCTTTGCCAAGACCACTGCAGGCATGTCTCAAGCAATTGCTTGTTCTGATCGCAATGTAGAAAGTGGCGGATTCTCGTGAACCTCGTATTTTTAAACTTAAATAAATCCTGTATGAAGTGCTGAAGCAATTTTATATGTAGTTTAAATGAGTTTAGTGTTTGTTTGTGACCAGTGGTTACATTTTCAAGTGCTAAACAGACACGTTTATTTTCATATCGATCATAGAACGAGTACAATGGATGTGGAAAACGATGCGTTTAATGATGGTTGATGGTACATATCACAATCAGAAAATTTAATTCTACATTCGTGACACCCAGAAAACATTAAAAATAATTTAAGAAAAAGTAGCACTACATTATTAATATACAATAATTTTCCACAAATATTTGTCAGAGGTTTGCAAACAAACACTTTATAAAGGGTTTTACAAAATTTGAAGTTCCTTACTATGTACCCTTATCAGATTCGTTCAAACTTATTGTTATAATTCTAAACATACATTTTTTCTTACTTAAATTTAAAAAATTCTTTTACCGTGTAGTTAAATCTGATATTTTTCATTAAACTAACATTTACTGTACCTTATCCTGAAGCTGAAGCAGTGACATTTTCTAAAAAAAAAAAGTTTTTCACTACCTGAAGTATTTTTTGATAATTCTGTAAAGACAAGTAGCTTTTAAACAAGTAGTAATTCAGTATTAACAGTTCTGAAGATGCTAACTTAATTTTATTATTTTTTAAAAGGGTAGGTATTATTAAATCGTTAGATACATCATTTCTTAATGTCAAACTTACACAGGAAAGACAAAAGTCTATAAAGTTCTTAATTTCATTCATCTGAAGTGACACAAGTTGAGATGCACTAGAAGGTGTGCATATTTGTGGTCGCAAAACATAATTTTTCCAAGTGTGATTCAAGAGTATTAAAACAATAAACGAATTCCTCACATCAACGTACAAACGCACTTCGAATGTAGTGATATATACTCACTAAATCTTGTTACTATAAATAGCCTCAAATTCTGGGATTTCAGTGCTTGGTGTGAATAGTACCAGAATATTTAACGAAAACAGTTCAATCGGCAAAGTTCGTGTATGCTCGTGTCTTTTCGGCTGTCTCAAGTAACTGCTTCGTCAAGCCGTAAGTACGTCAAACAAGCTGTTGCTTGAGCATGCAGTCCTCATGAAGCTCGTCTTGTTCGCGGACTATGAAACATGGAGATTGAAATCGCTGCCTTGAGAAACAAGACCATCTTCGTCAAGACGGTCTCAAGACATTGCTCAAGATGCGACTATAAATACCAGCCTAACTGCGTCTCAGGCCGAAGCCTATACACTCTAATCATGCAGGTTTTAAGCCAAGCAGGAGAGGTAGCATGCATCATGTGCTAGGAGGGGGATTGGCCATCCATGGCAGCAATTGGCACCATGACTAACTCCCCTCACTGACTTTTATAGACTAAAACTAGATAAGTTGGGCCCAGGTAAAACCTGCATAGACACGGGAAAAACCCTGGGCATTTACATGCGGGATGCAAACATTTCATGCATTAATAACAAGCAGGTTGGTTGCAGGAAACAGAAGGATGGTTCCTGAAGAAGATTGGGACAGAGTAATTATTGAAGTGAAACTTCTTTTGAGCGCAGTTAGATTAAAATTTTATTTACAGTTTCAAAGCCGAATTTTAATGCAAAGTTTTCGTGAAATATTGTTTTGAAACGTTTCTGTCGCCAAAAGAGATATAAAGCGAGCACTTAACGAGTCGAGGTTCATATTGCCAAATAAGTTTCACTTCTCTCACGTGTGCCGAGTTACACGCGCTCTTTTTGAGGTTTAACGTCAATTTAACGGGCGAACAATGTGATGTGGTTTAACTTCTTTCAGAAAAAATTAAAATAGTGTGTGGAGTCCCTCCGCGCGGAAGAAGTGAAACTTCGTAATGTGGAAATGAAAATAGGAAGGGGTAGAAATAGATTTTTTAGTGAAATCATATTGTTTCTTTAAGACAAACTTTATTAACATTGCTTACAATTCACAATTGATCGCATCTTTTAATTATCATTTTCGAGTGGAGAAATATCCAAATCTATAACATTTACAATGGGTATACCTACTACGCGCATGCGTTCGAGTGCCACGCATTTACTCTCGCTCTGTCTCTCTCTATTCCCCCTCCCCAGGAGCGTTGAACGTTTATCGCAACCTTGTTGGAAGTCGCATTAGAAGTTTCACTTCAAAAAACTTATTTTAGCTGGCCTTAAAATCCTCAGAATTTTTATGATTTGAAATGGTTGAATATAAATTACTTTTTTTTTCTGAAATATATTTGAAACACACTACGCACTGATCTTTAAACCCAAAAATGTTCAGTTTTTTTTTATTCCATACTGCACAAAAAAAAAAGTTTTAAATTCAACTTTGCCATGTAATTACGCAAAACGTATGGACTACATTTTTTTACGCTTTGTTAAAATTTTGCCATTAAAAACGTCTGCAATTGTAACCATGTAAAACGTAAAAATAACCTGTGACCGGGAAAGGTATATACCTACCCTTTTAACAGCGCACTCCAGCCAATAATAAATCCTTGATGATGGCCTAGAGCTAGATACCGGAAAAATTCGCATAAACATATAGACTACCTTTAAACTGCTCATACCATTGGCTCACTGTTTATCAGAGGACTCTGGGCCAATGAGAAACTTCTCAACCAAAGAAGCATACTTGTTGTGACGGTAAACTGGCGTTGTTTATCCGAGTGTACAGAGAACTGAACAGTCTATCCTCAAGGTTATCGAAGCCGCGAATTTTTCCATTCCCTGATAAATAACTAGACTCTGGAATAATGCGCTGGGTCATAGACTACAAAGTCATCTAGGATAGACTACACAGTCATCTAGGATAGACTACACAGTCATCTAGGATAGACTACACAGTCATCTAGGATAGACTACACAGTCATCTAGGATAGACTACACAGTCATCTAGGATAGACTACACAGTCATCTAGGATAGACTACACAGTCATCTAGGATAGACTACACAGTCATCTAGGATAGACTACACAGTCATCTAGGATAGACTACACAGTCATCTAGGATAGACTACACAGTCATCTAGGATAGACTACACAGTCATCTAGGATAGACTACACAGTCATCTAGGATAGACTACACAGTCATCTAGGATAGACTACACAGTCATCTAGGATAGACTACACAGTCATCTAGGATAGACTACACAGTCATCTAGGATAGACTACACAGTCATCTAGGATAGACTACACAGTCATCTAGGATAGACTACACAGCCATCTAGGATAGACTACACAGTCATCTAGGATAGACTACACAGTCATCTAGGTACTCGGGCGAGTCTCACCTGCGATTTAATACTCATTTACTAAAGAGTGTCTCGTGGACTGAACAGTTCTCCCGTTAAAATGAGAGACAATAGAAGAAACAGCACAAAGTTACAAGTTTTGGTAAGTCCATTTTTTTTTGGCAATCCGGTGTTTTATCATATCCAGGGCGAAGAAAACTATTTCTCTGCGGGAAGGATGTTAGAAAGTTCTGAGTTCTTTCCTTGTGACTGTTTCTGACATTAAAATATCTGGCAAGTAGGTACTATTTTCTATAATTTTTAAAAGCACTATACTGGTACCTTTTTCTGTTGATTACCAACTTTATTCCTAGTACATGTGTGTGTGTGTGTGTGTGTGTATATGTATATATATATATATATATATATATATATATATATATAGAGAGAGAGAGAGAGAGAGAGAGAGAGAGAAATTCTATATATCTCATTCAAGGGGAGATGTGGATAACACACTTCAAAAATTATACCTATCAAACCTTGGAATTTTTTTCCCTGAAAATCATTTCACACGCCATTTAATTTAGTGCAATATTTTGGTTACTTTTCGCTGTACTCAATGATCATTTATTTTCTTTACAATAGGCTTCTTTTACCTATAAAATATATTTTGTCAAGCACTCAAAGTTTAGATAAACTAATAAACACACTACCAAAATGGATGGCTTTTGGGGTAATTTACGTAGTGACGTAGACCTGAATACGTTTTAAGAAGCAGTTTCATTTTCCCAATCTTCTGGAGTCACATGAACCATCTGCAATTTTGTATCAATGAAGAGGTTGATTAGTTTTGTGTTAACTAAAAGCGGGGATTGCCAACTCATTGCAAAGGCAGTACAAAGGCTTCCAGCACCCGAATGCTCGCATGTAAGGGGTTTTTCGAGGTGCTCCTGCCCCCCCCCCCCCCTCCCCACACCAAACCACTTCAGTCCTCGTCCGCCTCTCATTAGTTCGATGTCGACAAGACGTCAATATCGAATACGTTCATCCATCCACTTTACCTGGAATACTGTCGTGTACATCCGTCGAATTGCTTTGCAGATAGAGTGAGAAAAAATAAATCGATACCTACAGCCATGGGCGTAGATCCCGGGGGGGGGGCAGGGGGGCCCGGGCCCCCCATGGAATTAATGGGCCCCTCCTTGGGGGGGCCCACTTCGTGATTTTAAAGTTAATGGTGTACACAACATATATATATATAAGATTATTATTTACAACGACGACAGACACTTTGACGTGCTTTACATTCCTACCTTCGAGTTCAGTAGTTATTTTTCCTTACCCCTTCTGCGAAAGCCATGGTATGGAGTTTTCCAGTGAGAACTTTGAAACCCTTAATTCCTAGAAACTGTTCATTTCAAAGGACGAAGCTAGGGTAGGGTTCCGTTAGCATTTCCTTCCCATTGTTACCCACACTACCTTGTCCTCTGAAACGACAGTATTATAGGTTTTAGGTAGTCTGTTTAGTGGTTTTGCTTTCGTGTGCGCCAGTCTTCTGCTTTCTTGGCAAACATCAACATGGATAAGTTCGTGACGCAGAAGAAACGGAAAACAGAATCTGATTCTCACCTGGTAAGCTTGATTGTTTTATAAGTAGTGACTATTATTTAGGTAATATATTTTATTTAAGTGATTATGTAACGTTATTTTTTTCCAGTAAATAAACAACTTAATACTTAAACAGTAATTATAGCAGAATTTAGTTTATTTACGAACTGAAACTTATATACCATTTTCTGGAATTTTTTAGCTCATCTCCAATCTGTAAGGCTAGCTGCTCTGTACGTTACAAGTGAATATACAGGAAATAATTTTTTTCCTCGTCAATATGGAATTTAAAATCACTCCCCTTTTATTATCAAACGATAATTTTCACAATTCATTGCCGATAATCACTTTATAACATTTGTTATTTGATGACTGCAACACTGCACGAGTAAACAGAAGTAAGAGTGAGAAAGAAGTATTTAAACATTACACATCCGTATTTAAGTTAATAAGGAAGCAAACGCGTCTCTTTAATAACTAATCAAGCGGCATATTTTAACTAAATAATTCACTGCCAAAATACTGATTATACTAAATATAAGCCGAGAAATGTATGTGGTTCAATTAGCCTTAGGATAAATTTCATAGTTCTATCTCAGAGATTTTTCATTTGTGCCATTAAGTTTTTTTTTCTTTTTTTACCTGGTTGATGCCTTTACTAGGTAAATAAAATAGTCTTTAAGGGTTTTAATATGATTCGATCGTTCATTTGATGTTGATCCGTTTATTAGCTTTGGCGCTTTGGGTTTTTAGGGCGCATCAAAAACTGTGAACAAAGAATTTCACGAACAGCATTTGAATGGCAGTAATTATGTGATGTGGCATAAAAAAACTCGACAAAGTGCGAGTCGAACTCGCGCACGAAGGGTTCCATACCATTATCTATAAAAACGGCAAAAAAAAAAAATCATGTCTGTTGTATGGGAGCCCCACTTAAATATTTATTTTATTCTGTTTTAGTATTTCTTGTTATAGCGGCAACAGAAATACATCATTTGTGAAATTTTATTCTGTTTTCACGTTTGTTGTATGGGAGCCCCCCTTAAATATTTGTTTTATTTTAATTTAATGATTTATTTTTAAATTGAAATTAGAATAAACACTTTTGGAAAATGGAAAAGTATGGGTGGGGTGTTATCAATTTGCATCATATTCACGTATATTATTTTTATAGATTTTTTCATGGATATTTTATGTATTTAGGTTAGCAAATTATTCAAACATGTTTGAGAGATCACTTCTTATAGTCATTAATTAATAATTACTAAAACATATGTTGCTCTGCTTTATTGTTAATATCACTTACGTAAACATAAAATGTATAACATACGAGCATATCAACCAGAGAAGACTTGTTTCGGTTGACCTCTAGCGCAAAATTCTTAAACCACAGAATTCACGGGCCCCCCCTGGAAATCCTACAGATTTGCGCCCATGCCTACAGCAACTTTTGACCGTTGTCTTTGTTGCACTGTAAATTTTTTTTTGTAATGGAACAGAAATATTAATGCAAAGCTAAAGATATTTCCAAATTACTACGTTTTTAGAAGAAAAGAACTGCATAACTACAAAATAGTGTTCGCATTATACTAGGTTCGGATTCTTGTGTTGTACCCCAAATAGTTAAAATTATTTGTGAATCATTCCTTGAATAGCTTTCCAGTTCTAACTGCGTACATTAATAAGCATACTAAAACAAATGAAGTCCAATTATAAAAATATTCGATTATTTTTACAATGGTTTAAAAATATATATGCTTGAATGAAAAATCGATTAAAATAGAAAATTACGTGCCAATTTTTGAAGAAATACTCAGTATTATCTCAAAATACAAATTTCAAATAGGTATGCAAAAATAACCATAGCATGTGTTGTATATCTATTTCTTTGCAAAAAGTTTCCAAAGGAATGTTTGTAAAAGTACAGAAATGTTCTTTCCCCCCCCCCCCAACCCCCCCCCCCCCCCCCCCCCCCACCGCATAAGATACTGGTCCAATTCCGGACTGGGAATCCTGACTTCCTTTTTTTCCAATGTTTTTCTCTAAAAAGAAATAACTCCAGGCTGAAAGCTGCTGCCATCAGGGATTCGAACCCCCACTCCAGGATATGATTCTTGCAGCTTCCTTCCCGTCTCCCGTATATTCGCACAAGCGTGTTCACAACACACACACCTCGTAATGTTCGCAGGCTCTCACGGCCATTTTCTGAAGTAGCTCGGCTTCGGGGTTGTAGCCGCGTCCTTGGCGAATAATTCACCGACGTTTCGGTCGACATTGCAGTCACCATCATCAGGGAGCAGTTACCTACTGAAGAACCTCAGTAGGTAGCGGCTAGAGACCGGAAAAATTCGCGAAATACAAAATACAAATAGTTATACCTCAGTGCTGCCTCTGCAATTGGCTCACAACTCACCTGGATGACTCTGTGAGCCAATGAGAAACGCCCGACCAAAGCTCTATACGAATCACAGGCCGCTACGTTGGGACGTCTCACAAGACAGCAGCCGATGAGTGGGTGGCATTTGACCGAGTGTACGCAGAACTGTGGAGTTCATCCTGGAGGTCATTGAACCCGCGAATTTTACCGGTCCCTGTTTATAAGACGTTATCACGTCAAAAAAGTTTCTCTCCGTGAAGTAGCCCTGGAAGATGCTTCCCGGAGTGTTTGGGTATCGAGGACGGGATACCGCGCCTGTGTCGCGGTACTGCGAGGGAGGTCTGGAGCTGAGGCGGTCAGCTGATTCGCGCGGCGTGGCGGAGTGGATGACGGGTGTTTGCTCGCCGGGGGGCAGCACGGATCCCACAAGGGATGATCCTGTCGCTCGGGAGATGCCCCCGGGGGAAGCGAGAGGTTCCAGGATCCTGGAGACGGAGGGGGGTTGGTCTCCATTGTGACGTCAAGGCGCGCGGACCGACAGGCCGTGACACGAGACCTGACGTGGGAAAACCTCCCCGCGGGCACAGTCCTGCCAACACCTGCTCGCCGAACTCCCTCACCCCTCCCGCCCTTCACCGCGTCCTAACTCGCGAACATTCTGTGTTGTGCCTAAGAGACCGGAAAAATTCGCGGTTTCATTTTTCACGACATGATGGAATCCAAACAACTGTACCTTTATACTGCTTCTCTGATTGGCTTACAGTTTATCTGAAAGACTTTGAGCCAATGGAAAAACCCTTCGACCAAAAAAAAGTATCGAATCGCAAGCGTCCCAGTTGACAGGTGTCACGAGTCAATAGCCAATGATCAGGTGGCATTTGCCCGAGTGTCTATCCTAGAGGTCATCCGAAGCGCTAATTTTACCAGTCTCTAGTTATGCCAGTTCTAAGTAGCTTGTGTCTTAAGTTTTTACAGATTTACGTTCTGATTTTCCTAAGTTGTGTTGTTCGGGCGTTGCGCGTTTCTCTAAGTTCCGACGGCGTTTTTTATATGTTTTTATACTTCTAAGCTAAAATGTTTAAGTTGTGATTTTCTTAGTAATGACAGTTCTTTTTTTGTGTGTTTACAAGTTATCATCGTTTCAACTCATAGTACTTCAAAATTACGACGAGTTCCCCCCCCCCCCCCCAACCCCCCAGTAATTTTAAGTGATGGCTGTTCCAAGCTGTTACTTTCAAGCCCCACGCAGTTACTGCAGCTTTGTCCGATGGACCGAAAAGCCGACGAGAGATAAGAACACTGGTTATTATGATTGAACAACAAGTTTTATTTGTATTCTCCCTGTTTGCTTATTTTTTTTTTAATTTTTGTAATGCGCGTAATCTAATGAGGGAACCGTGGATATAAGTACGTGAAGATACACTTTGTGCCATTTTTATTATTCTTTTCTCCTATTTTCCCCCCCATTAGAACCACAACAACAATTACTTTCTGCTCCGGGTTACTTTGAAGGTTAACTAATATGAATATGTATGTGTGTACATGTTTATGTATAAACCCAAGTATAATGAAGATATTACGGGCTTGATTCTTAACGTATTTATTAAGTACTAAGACGCCTAAAGCACAGCAAAGAAGACCATATACTTGCTTCTTTATCACTCCTCTACGAGGAAAGCTTAATGCATAGGGAACCAGAAGTTCATGTGGCAAAATAATATAAAGAAAAAATAAAAATGGTAGGCCATTTGTGGTTTTGCACTGTATATACGAGGCCAAAAACTATTTTACTTTCGTCTTGCAGGCCAGAAACTAACTACATGCTGATTCAGGTTAATTTTGAGCAATATCACTATCGTGAGAAATAAAGAAAAAATATTTAGGTTGGAGGGCGACTTTTATTTTGATTTTTAAAGTCTCGTCGTCAGAAGCTATGGATGGACACAAGCGAGGGAAGTGGGTGACCAACTGGCCATGGCCTATGCCAGAGGCGATGTCAGGAAACACGGAGGGTGGTGATACGAGGGCAGGAAAGGTCACATCAGGCATGAATGGCGAGGATATAAATACAACAACAGAACCTAAACGACCCGACATTAATCTATGGGGTTTGTTTTGTCGGCTAGATATTTTCATTTCGGAGACCTGAATGCACAGAAATAGTCATTACAGAAAATAGTTCAAAACAAATTTTGAAACTTTTTAATAAATGAAAACAAGTTTGTAATTGAAATGTATTTAGTTTCTAAGATTTGACTATCATTGAGGCTTTTTTTTATGTGATTTTTAATTAATGTTACAGCAATTTTTCTTTCATACTTGTTTATTTTTTATTTTTGGTTTAAAGCCTTTATTTTATGAAAAACCGTTCACAATTGAAGGAAGAAAAAAAAACTATCCGCTGTATTGGCAATTTCTGTACATTCAGGTTTCCGTATTGAAAATATCCAGCCGACAAAAACCGACCACATCGAACAGTAGCTTGGCTTCTGGGCTTTAGCCGTGTTCTTGGCGGATAATTCACCGACCAAACCTAGGTAACTGCTCCCTGATGATGGGCGACTGCAATGTCGACCGAAACGTCAGGTGAATTATCCGCCGAGGACACGGCTACAGCCCGGAAGCCCAAGCTGCTTCGGACAATGGCCGTGATAGGCCTGCGCGCATTATCAACCACATCGAACTGTGTCAAGTCGTTCATGTTCCATGTTCTCGTCATTCATCCGTGGTGAAGACTTGTCGCATCCTCCTGAGAGCGCTGTGAGGTCTCTGCAGGGGGAACCACACATAACTTAGAAAGTCACAACTTAGAACTGTCATAACTTAGAAAACTTGGAAAAATCCACGTAACTTAGAAACACACAACTTAGAAAGATCATAATTTAGAAACACACAACGCAGAACCACACAACTTAGAAACGTCATAACGTAGAAAGTCACAACTTAGAACTATAATAACTTAGAAACACACAACTTAGAACTGTCACAACTTAGAAACACGTAACTTAGAAACACGCAACGCAGAACCACACAACTTAGAAACGTCATAACGTAGAAAGTCATAACTTAGAACCGTCATAACTTAGAAAATTCTATGTCATGTGTTTCTAAGTCGTGTGTTTCTAAGTAATGACAGCACCCCCTCTGCAGGACGTCGCGCGGCTGTCTGCGGCCGTCGCCGTAGAGCGACGAACCTCGGCGACCCAACAACCACAGCAGTCGTCACCGAGGAGGCCAGGGTGCGTGTTAGCCCAGGACAAGAAGGTTTTACGTCGGGAAAAATTAGAGACAAGCTGATATTTTCGCAAGTGTTAGGACCTAACTAGAGGTATATTTTCCCAAAAAAGTCCCCACCCCTCCCCTATGTGCTTCCCCCCCCCCCCACCCCTACCCACCTTAAACATACGATTTGCAAGCATTTTCATTACCCTTCATATCTCCGTTGTTATTTATCGCAGTCAATTTATATATATATGGTTTTATTCCTTATATTATTATCTACAAAAAAGTTATTTATAGTTTTGTTCTAAGATTAGCAGTTAACAAAATATTAGCTGAGGAATGTCAAGTTTTAAAATTTTATGTTAAGTTTGTTAAGAATATTTAAGTTTAAAATTTTAATTTGGGACACTTTCACGAAAAACTTAAGATAAAAAGTGTAAAATGATTCTTGAGCTTTCCAACGGTATTAATTTTTGATAGTTTGGATGACGATAACATGTGTATAACACTAGATTATGCGAGGAAGGCGCTGCATTTTAATTCTACCCTTGGTGCGTGCTGCAGTGGGTGGCCCGTCACCCAACTGTCGCTCCATTCTCCGTTCTCCAGACATCTCGTCCCAAGTCCTGGACTCCTGCTCCTGCTAACAACAGCTCAATCCTGATCCTGTCTCGCCTCGTGACCCTTCATAAGCCAATGGCGGCTTCAGGATGACTTTTCTGGAGGAGCTATCGCACAAAGAAAGGTCGTAGTTGCAAAAAATGAAAGTTGTCAGATATTGGCCTTGGAATATTATTTACAAATTAAAGGTTTCAGATACAGAACCTTAGTGGCTCCATGAAACTTTTGATGAGATAAAAGTTTAACATATGAAATTAAATATTTAAGTAAACATGAATATACACTAATCAATAAAATTGGTCTCAGGAGGGGCTATCACCCCCACCGCCCCCCTTCTGGAGCCGCGCTTGTCATAAGCTTCATACCTACATAAGGACTGGGAAAATTCGCGGTTTCGATTACCTTCACGACAGACTTCACATTCCGCTGTGCAATCGGGCAAACAACGCCAGTTCATTGGCTCAACTTGTTTGCGATTCGATACTTCATTGGTCGAGGGGTTTCTCATTGGCCCAGAGTCGTCCGGACAGACAGTGAGCCAAAAGCAAAATGTCTATCGCGAAGTGATTCCGCGAATTTTTCCGATCTCTGTTGATGCCCGTTGCTCTGATATCCCCAGCATCTCTCTCGCTGAAGTATCCTGTGGAGAAGACCCCCGTGCAAGACCAAGGATGAGGTGGGAAGAGGAGATGGTTAAAGGAGTGTAGGAGGAGTTGATGATGACGACGACTCGCAAAGCATTACCACGATGTTTGTTCACCAGCGCTGGCAAACCAGCACACAGAAACTGTTCAGGGAACAACAGCCGGAATGATACGTGGACCCCTTGGTAGGTACTTCTTCAGAGGACTGTCGGATCTGAGGGCGAGTTACACGACGGACTGTGAAGCAACAAAGGGATTGTTCTTCTCCCTCGAGATAAGCCCGGAGAGGACGAGTATGAAGACGTTGACGGCGGTTTGGCCCGTCAGCAGCGCCGAGATGCGGCCCGCCACACAAGTAGCCCGGGGGGTGTGAGGGGAGGTTACCCCCGACTTCAGGGGGCTGGTGTTTGGACAGCTAGCCCGCTACCTCGCACAGCATCCCGTTCGTCGCGGGCATCAGTGCAGCCACCCGTGGCACAGATACCTGTTCCCTCTCGCATTCCATCATACCCCCCACCCCACCAACACTCCACACCCTCCCCCTGCAGGGAGAGGCGCACCACCACTGGCTGCTGGGTTGTAATCGCGTCGGAGGCGAAGGTTCCGCCAGCGTTTCGGTTGACCTTGCAGTCGACATCATCAGGATACACAGGGAAAATAAATTTTCAGTACTTCTACAAAAAAAATACATTCCCTTGGAAACCAGTTGCCGAGAAATCGTTTGCAATGCTACAAGAAATACTTATACTGTAATTTTGTACAACACCTGGCTGTGGTTATTTTCGCATATTTTCAAGATAATACTACTACCTAAGTATTTCTTACGAAAATTAGCTTATGATTTTTTTTTTAATTTTAATTGATGTTTCATAAATATAGAACGGAAAATTTCGCAAATTCATTTCGCGATAGGCTAAAATACAAATAGTTATACCTCAGTGCTGCCTCTGGTATTGGCTCACAACTCACCTGTATGACTCTGGGCCAATGAGAAACACCCGAGCAAAGCTTTATCGAATCACAGGCTGCTACGTTGGGACGTCTCACAAGACAGCAGCCAATTAGTGTGTGACATTTGACCGAGTGTACGTAGGACTATGGAGTTCATCCTACAGGCCATTGAACCCGCGAATTTTTCCGGTCCCTATTAATGGGTTCTGTTGATGCTTTTTCGTGTAATTTTACTTCATTTTATTTTATCAATTACATTTGGGTACAAATCATTTAATTTGTGTTGTATAAAGTACAATCACAGAAACAGCTACGTCTTCGCTACCGTCACGTCGTGTCTCACGCGGACTCGCATACGTTCCCGCCGGACGCGCGTAGTGACAGCCAATGGCAGCGCACCCCACTATTCCAAACAATTTGCCCCGAGAGCAGATAAGCCTCTTCGTGGATTGGAGAGGTCGGGACAGGGTCCGCATGCGAAAGCAGAAATTTACGGTAAGCAGAAGACGTAGAATTCAAAGAAGGAAGGAAAAAAAATCCTCCTGCCCTCCCGACTGGTAAAAAAAAGGAAAGGTATTGTTTTCTCTTCTCCTCGGAAGGGTAGTTGAATCGCGGATGAAACAACAAGGGGTGGAAGGAATTCATGGTTTTTTTTTTCATCTCCTTTCTCGTCTGGAATCTGTGCGTGCCAGTCCGAATACGCGGGTGGAATTGTAGCGGGCCGGAAAATTGAGAAGCGAGGCGTGGAGGGAGGGGCAGTGGAAATACCAGGTTTTGCGGCGAGGGGAGATACGAGGTAGGCGCGATGAAAGATTGATTCCTTTACCGAAACAGAAAATAAAGCTCGGTGAAAAGATATTGGCGAAATGGGGGGGGAGGAAGAGCAAAGGAAAAAAAAAAAGCAGCAGAGAAACGCAGGGTCCGGGCAGACGGAGTGAGAAAGAAGATGATGCATCATAAAAAATAAATTTCAATACGAATGTAATACCGAGGTAGCAGTGGGGATTGCATCACCACTCAATATTTTGAATTCATCTGAAACTTATTCCACAAAAATAAACATACGTTTGCTACGCAGTTGGGGTCTAAGTACAAAAACAGTGTTTTAATTAATTATAATAATATTTCGTGCCAAATTAATGATCTGGAATTTAAGACCCACCAAGAGCCAGACTCCGTAGCGCAGTCAGGAGCACGACGGCTCTGGATGGAGAGGTCCTGGGTTCGAGTCCTCGGCAAGGCATGGGCGGAAATTTGTGCTATCTAAATGCAGCAGTAAAAACCACTCCGTAGTTTAAGAAACACAATAGACCTCTAATATCGTTTAAAATAAGTCGATTAATAATGGGAAGACATGGTTGCCTCACTGATAACGAGTACAAACAGCGAGGCAGACATACACACTATTATCAGACTGTAGCAGAAGTGTGCCTGTCTGACTGTCCGTTTGTTTGTTCGACCATCACGCAAAAACTACTTGACGGGATTTGATGAAACCTTTTTTGATAGAAGATTCTTTAGCGAACTTAAAAACTAGAATGTATTTAATAACAGAATTTCTCCCCTAATGGGGTGAGAAAGGGGTAAATATCGTTTTAAGATAGTTTATTATATTTCCGAAACTAATCAAGCATACGAAAACAATAATAAACATACAAAAATTACTAAACACAATTTAACCGTTTTACGATATTAAACGCGTAAGTGGTAAAAAAAGGGATGAATATGTCTTTAAGATGGATAGTTGTATATCTAAATCTAATAAAGAATAATGAAATATATTGAATACTAATAACAAACATACTAAAACTACCAAACACAATTTTACCATTCTGCGACATTTTTACCTGATTAACTATACAATATAATAACAGAATTCCACCCCTAAGGGAGATTAAAAAGGGGTAAATATCGTTTTAAGATAGTTAAATTATATCTCCGAAACTAATCAAGTGTGATTTCCTAAAGGTAAAAAATATCCAAGAACATCTAAAACGGGAGATATAAAATCAAATAATCTATACTAGAAATCAAAGGCTTAGCACGAACGCTTGTAAAAATATAATTCTTAAACGTGTTGTTTATGAATTAAATTTTTTATGCACCTGAACATTTATTGTTAGAGACCGGAACAATTCGCGGATTCATTTCACGATATGCTAGAATCCAAACAACTGTACCTTTATATTGCTTCTGCGATTGGCTTACAGTTCATCTGAAGGACTTTGAGCCAATGGAAAACCTTCAACCAAAAGAGTATCGAATCGCAAGCGTCCCAGTTGACAGGTGTCACGAGTCAATAGCCAATGAGCAGGTGGCATTTGCCTGAGTGTGTAAAGGGTTGTGGAGTCTATCCTAGAGGTAATCGAAAGCGCGAATTTTTCCGGTCTCTATTTATTGTTTTTTTTTCTTTAGTAAAAATTATGGGATTAATTACATACTTTTCAGCAATATCACTTATACCTAAAAATGCGCTAGCGAGACTATCAGCTAGTTAAAAACATAAAATTACAAATATAAAAACAGTGGTAAAACGGCATTCTGATTTTCAGTTTTCCCTTGATCCAAGCCCGTCTCCAAAATATAAACATTCTATCGTTCTATCACTCTGTAAGCTTACTCTGAAAATTACAATTTGCAGGGTAAGTGATAGCTTGAACACACTTATATAGGGAGACAACTTACCCAGGCTGCATTACTCTACAACCATGTGTAACAACAGAGTAACTAGTGAAAGGGTAACATAAATATACACACAACTAATGAGGCAAGTTGGTAAAACATACAATAGTCAGTAAGAAATTAGAACTCATTTTATTTGAATGCAATCCAAACAATGTGAAAAATATATAAGCATGTAATAAAATTAATAAAATAATATGAAAATAATAATACTTGAAAATACTCCAACTTCCTTAATACAAATCGGGATATGATACCTGAATTAGCGTGGCCGTTAATCGGTGTGCACATGTACCAAAAGTTTGTAAAATTTATAATAATAATCTCAGGGTTAAATTTTAATGCTGCTATAGTCGGTAGACTCATAATATACTACACTCAAGACCACTAGACCTGAGTGTGCAGTGTGCTGAACATTGTCGATTATTCCGTGGAATCAAATCACTAGTGCCATTTCAATTAATGTTACTTTAGTTATTGCACTTAAATGAGTCAAAATATCCAGATTACAACTCGATATTACGCCGTTAATATATTATACAGTGATGGCGTCACTTGGATTACAATTATTAAAGCCTAAAATGGCGTACCTTTTTATGCTGAATAAATCGTAAACATATGTAACTCAGGTGTATGTATCCTTGATATATACAACTCAATAATAAAGATATACTTCATATTGTTTCAACTGTAATAACATTCCGCCGAAATTACTGGACTCACACACTAACAAAACCAACTTACTTCGGTCACAGCCGAAAATCTCTTCTTTTGTTGCCGCCAAGTAACCAAACAATATTTACTAACTTACAGTAACCATGGCAACTAGATTCAAAGAAATCAAAATAAACAACTTTGACACCTGATAATACTCTGTACCCTTACAGATGCTGCTTCCAGACTGCATTTAAACAACACTTTATGATAATAAATTAGTTTTTCAATTAAGTCTGCATCACCAAAACAAAACAAATCACAGTGCTAGAACTGGCAACGTCGCACTGGCAACGCCGCACTGCCGGTAGCACTTGGAAGCGTACGAAATCGACACTTTACCGTTGGAAGCTCTCTGCACTGCTGTTCGAGGAGTCTACTCGTGGAACACCTGCTACTGGGAAGGAGTATCAATTACCTTATCAAAGCATCGACGAGGGAATAAGTAGGGCAGCTCATCAGACGTCTATTGTATGGTAGGTAACAGCTTTGAATATATATACTGTATAGAAGTCGCCAGCCCAGGTTAAAATTTCTAATACGGTTTTGAGGTAGTTGGTTAATTCACCGCCGCAATCGCCACCATCTCTAGGGCATCGACTTGTGGTGGTCCCTAGCGGACAAGTCTCGAACTCTTCAAACACCCCTTCCCCCTCCCGTTGAACGACGTTGAGCTGCAGTGAATGATTGATGAGGGGTGCGGGGAATGACAGCGGGCGACAGTGCTGCGCTCTAACGTGTAAATAACAACTAAGACGATACAGGGCGTTACGGCAGCGCACTGCAGCGGTGAAGTTCCCAAGCTGCTCATCATACGCTTCTGAAAAACGTAGAGTAAATCCTATACACTCGCGACTTCTATACAGTATATATATTCAAAGGTAACAGTAACACCGGGACATGAAGACTGGGTATGCCGCTCGTGCAAATAGCGACACAGTGCTGTGTGCCTAGGTTCGCGACGCAAGGAGTCGTCCGTGTCACTTGTTATAACGAGTCCACATATCTGTCGGAGGCCCTGGTGTGGACATCACGTGACGCGACGAAGAGGAGTATGCAGTCATCCAGACAACACGCGTCCGGGCAGCATTGTTGCTGCTGCACCACTACGAGACTGCAGCTTGCAAGGTCCAGGCTCACCGGCCTAAATCAAGCAGAGGTCTACTGCCCATACAGTAGACGGAAGACGATGGCACCACGGTCCGTGCAATTTATCAGTAACGTAACTAAACACAGTACTCACAAGTTTCACAGATGTGCACTCTCACCGCTGATCGCTGATCACTCGCGTGATAGAATTAAAGTCTCCAAGATTTTATCATTCAGTTTATCATGTGCATGTAGACCAACTATACCCACTTCTACACTTGAGCCCCTATTCTAAGTAACTATGGTTGGAGTATTTTCAGAAATCCCTAACAATAACATCTCATACTTAACTAGTTATAACAAAAAAAAATATTCTAATCAATTATTAATAATAATAAAAATATTCAATAGCACACATAGTTCCAATACAAAACATATGAACAAAAAAGGCATAAGTATTTGCATACCTTTTGACTTGGAATAAAACATACATGGTCTGAGTTAATGTAAACAAAGCATTGACCTGAAAAATATTGTTGGATGTCACTTTCAAATTTTCGACATTTAACATATAGCTTCAAAGCACTTATCACAGCATATATAATCGAAAAATACATACATATTTGGTAACATTTTCAACTTTCAATATAATCAAATCACATGTCATGGGACAAAAAAAAATATATCACATATATCAGAAAAAAATAATATTTTCGTAGATATTCCGTCTCATTATGTACAATATAACTCTGGGAATATAATGAGTAATATTAAAATATACAATTTAATCATTCTCAACTAATATAACATAACACAACATATAACACTTAAAAAAACTATGACCATTATATTTACATAACACTCTTGCCGCTTCAATTGACATATTACATTACTAACCTAGCAAACATCAAATGTACATAGTTTATTTATCAGTTTAATCTGCTTTTAGTGACAAAAAAACATCAAAATGATCAATTAACATATACATAGACGTTTTCTTTAGGGCTTGCTGACAGTTGTGCGAGGTATCAGTAAAGAGAGTGTGCTGCAGTCATTGTATTCTTACTACCTCTTTCCTGTCGCACCTTGTATACCACAGAATGTACACAAGACTGTTCACAGGTCGATGGCTACATTTTGCACCAACGTTTCACCTTCTCGCATTACAAGGGTGAAAATTAATCTTACAAAGAAAACAGTGTTTCTTGAGTGAGTGCTAGTGAATACCAGTGTGCACTGTAGATCTTATGGTGAATAAATCACCTCCAAATATCTTCATTATCTTTCATTTATTGCAGAAATTTTAGAGTCATTCCTATTAGCTAGACAGCTCAGCTAGATCACGGTGTGCATAGGAAATGTGGATGAATAGAATTTCTACTTCAGAGTATTGTAACCCTGTGGGATCACCATTAGAGCAGGAGATTGTCTACTAGAAGACGAAGAAAGTGTGGTGTAGATACAGGATCCCAGGCAACCGTAAGTACAAAAAGCTGCTATAAGCCTGGATCACAACAGGTCAGTACTAGATATAAGTTTCATACAGTGTTACATGACTATGTGACTAGGTGACGAGTAGGATGTATGGACAGACCGACTATAATAACCTGGCCTATATGTACACTGCCACGTTCTGTAATAATGTTCCATTGAGTGTACTTATCATCACATATGTGAAATAACAATAACACAGTGGTGCTGGTCACAGTGTATAACGGTACTAACTGCCTTACTGGGTGTTGTCATATAGTACATCTATGTACTATGGGCCTATCGCTAATGCCAGCTGAGTATAACACATTACACATAAACACTTTATCAGCTGTCTTACACACCAGTACTTCAGGATAAATTTACCGTCACAAACGATAACACTTGAACACCTTTTGTCGGTTACATTCACCACAAGTTGAGCTAAACAAATTTCTTGTGACGTACAAGTACCTTAGCAGAACAAACACATAACCGACAGTATACACTGGTGTTTACTCAGTAATTACTGGCAATTTGTAGGCTCTCAGTAGGTTAATATTATAGTTACCAATAACATTGCCCGTACATACATCTGCTAGAGTGTAGCAATTCTCCTTGACAATTCGTACAATCCTGTATGGCCCACTATACAATAGGAACAACTTTCTTGTTATGTTCTCCCACTTCTTGCTGGTGGGTGACATCTTCTTCAAAACTAAATCTCCCACACGGAAGCTACTCACACGTGAAGCCGGCTTCTGATTTTGTCTACATCTAGCTTCTGAGACGAGTCTGTCTCGGATTAGCTCCTCGATTTCCTCATGTTGGGTGTTTTGCTCGCAGATCGGGATGTAATTGGGTGGTATTACCTCCGATCGCTCCAAACAAAGGGCTTCGTGTGGTGTGACCCCTGTCGACGAATGGAGAGTGTGATTTAGAATGCACTCGATAAAAGGCAGCTTGTCTCTCCAGGCTTGCTGTGACTGGTGACAGTAGGCCCTCAACAGGTTACCTATGTTCCGCATTTGGTGTTCAACTGGATTACCTTGTGGGTATCTGACTGAAGAAGTGGTAGGTGTGGCACCAAGCTTCATTACTCCTTTTTGCCAAATTTAGTCAAGTACTTTCGGTAGGTTACACACTCATAATTGGGAATCACGAAGTTAACCCCTTTGTTTGGAGGAGGACTGGTGATCGGGGCGTACCATCACCAACCCGCTTTTGTTTAACGTCGACCCCTTGGCTGCTTCAGCTGAGGTGACGTTCTGCTGTGGTTGCTGCTGTGGTTGCAGCTGGTGCCAGTTCGGAGGCAGAGGGGCTTGCCTCGCGAAGTAACCCGGTTGAGGCGGTGGGACGTTGAATCTTTGGAAACTCGTACAGTTCTTAGTGGGTGCGTATTCGGCTTCAGAAGGTGAAAACACCAGCTGTTGCTGTTGTCCTTGGTTGGGTAACTGTTGGCCGGAGTATTCGCGAGGCGGTGATCTTGGCCGCTCGTCATACCGCTCCGACCTGGTAGTTCTTAGGTCTTCTGCGCTGCCGTACTGCTGACGCTTGTGATTCTGACGACATGATCCTTCGTTGTCGCTACCAGCACGACTACGCTTTCCCCACTTACTGTAGTTGTTGTTGATGTTGTTGGTTTTGTTAGGCTTGCCACCGCCCTTGGTGTAACACCAACCTGCAGTGTTGACATGTGGCTTCGGGTGATTCTCGTTACCACGCTGCCATGACTGGTAGATAAGTGCTGGCCACTGTGGTGGTGCTGTCTTCTCCCCTTCCACATTGCCTCGTGCCATACGCTCAAGTCGATCGAAGGCTAACACCTGTTCACGGAATTCGGTGATGTCTTTGAATGTGCGTCCGGTCAAGTGGACCTGGTATTTCAACGGTAACTGGGCAATTACCATGGCCATAAACTCTTCTTGCCCCATCTCAAGGTCAAGATATCGTGTTCGCTCGAACATGGCTGATAAGTGAGCCTCGAGTGACTTGGATTTCTTGGCATCGAACTTCTCGGCGTGCAACCTGGCCCTAAGGTTACCTTGCACCCTTACATTCCAAAACTGAGCCTTAAATTTGTTCTGAAAATCTTCAAAGTTTCTCACGGTAGGCTGTAGGACTTCCCACCAATAATAGGCATGGTCCATAAATGCACTGCTTAGACATTTCAGCTTCTCGGAGTCTGTTAGCTTGAAGATGGTAGCATACTCCTGAAAAAGCTTCAAAAACCTCATTGGGTTTTCCATCTCACTTGCGGCGAACTTAGGTAAGGCCTCAGACCATTGTTTTGCAGGATGGTGCAGAGCTGTTACATGGTACATGAGGGGTAACGCTGAGGTCTGGAACTGCTGTGTTGGGGTAGGAGAAGAGACGCTAGCTAGTACAGCTGAGGTGGTCAGTTCGGTAGTAACTAGTGGAGGCTCCCTCGGTGCCTCAGATGCTGTCGCGCTAGCAGCCGCTGGTCCTGCAGTTGAGATCGCTTCTCCGTGGTCAGACAGCTGGTCTAGCCGCAGTTGGAGCATTCTCTCTTCTAAGTGTCCTACTCTCTGCTCGATCTGGGTTGATAGATGTTCCTTGCTGAGGTACAGCTGTTGTAGTTGTTGTCTTATCTGTTGTTCAGACTCTTTTTGTTGTTTCTCCATGGCTTGACATTGAGCCTGCAGGTTGTTGAGACCACAGTGGTTTTGAGCAGCTTGCTGTGCTACTTGGTGTAACTGTTCACTCGACTCAGCCTGTTGGCTGGACAGCTGTTCCTGATTGGCCTCAAGTATATCTATGCGGTGGTGTACTGCAGTGATGCCCTCCTGAACGTTGGTTATCCTGCACTCCAATTGGTGGGTCTGCGATGTCAACTGCTGAGTCAGTTGATCAGTAAGTTGTGTTTTCATACTGTCCATTTGTGATGTCAGCTGCTGCATCATCCGAGTCAGCATTACTTCGATATTCACCGAGCTGGTATCCGTTGTGGTGGCGGAAGCTACATTAGGTTGTACCTGTGGTGGTACAACCTGTTCCACAGACAGTTGTGGCCCAGTAGCTATCAAATGAGCAGTTGGAACAGTCCGTTCCAGTGAAAAGGGTTTTTACACACAAACATCATGCCTGCTCATCGCTACTATCAGATGAGTTACGCTCCATCCGGACACGACTCCTGCCTCGTGTTTTCATGGTAGTAAACAATGAAGCCACACAATGTACACACTATCAAAGGCCCCAAAGTACAGGCGCCACTTCTATCATTCTATCACTCTGTAAGCTTACTCTGAAAATTACGATTTGCAGGGTAAGTGATAGCTTGAACACACTTATATAGGGAGACAACTTACCCAGGCTGCATTACTCTACAACCATGTGTAACAACAGAGTAACGAGTGAAAGGGTAACATAAATATACACACAACTAATGAGGCAAGTTGGTAAAACATACAATAATCAGTAAGAAATTAGAACTCATTTTATTTGAATGCAATCCAAACAATGTGAAAAATATATAAGCATGTAATAAAATTAATAAAATAATATGAAAATAATAATACTTGAAAATACTCCAACTTCCTTAATACAAATCGGGATATGATACCTGAATTAGCGTGGCCGTTAATCGGTGTGCACATGTACCAAAAGTTTGTAAAATTTATATTAATAATCTCAGGGTTAAATTTTAATGCTGCTATAGTCGGTAGACTCATGAGATACTACACTCAAGACCACTAGACCTGAGTGTGCAGTGTGCTGAACATTGTCGATTATTCCGTGGAATCAAATCACTAGTGCCATTGCAATTAATGTTACGTTAGTTATTGCACTTAAATGAATCAAAATATCCAGATTACAACTCGATATTACGCCGTTAATATATTATACAGTGATGGCGTCACTTGGATTACAATTATTAAAGCCTAAAATGGCGTACCTTTTTATGCTGAATAAATCGTAAACATATGTAACTCAGGTGTATGTATCTTTGATATATACAACTCAATAATAAAGATATACTTAATATTGTTTCAACTGTAATAACATTCCGCCGAAATTACTGGACTCACACACTAACAAAACCAACTTACTTCGGTCACAGCCGAAAATCTCTTATTTGTTGCCGCCAAGTAAACAAAAAATATTTACTAACTTACAGTAACCATGGCAACTAGATTCAAAGAAATCAAAATAAACAACTTTGACACCTGATAATACTCTGTACCCTTACAATGTAAATAATTTGAGAGTTTAAATACCACCTAGCACCTTAATTGAGCGTTACGCGTAAAAATCTTGGATCGAGTTGAATGACGTAATTATTACTATTTATTCTCACGAGTTCAAGATTTTATTACGATGAAACCAAACTTAAAATTTCCCCTCTACGTTCACATTATTTGGACACCAAAAGAAAATCTCACAGACAAAATTTTTTAAATATTTTTAAAATCCTTATTACATTAAGGTTCAATATATATAATTCATATAATTTAAACAACTATTGTATTTTTTTACTTAATAACCTTTTTTGTTTCACATCGTTTGGGTACCTCTTAAAATACAGTTTTTGATACGCTACTGATCCAGGAAACGTTGAAATGATTCCTCACAATAGGCAATGGCATATTTCTTCCCCAAAGTTCCTTGAATAAAAATTACATACTTTTTAATTTTCAAATATTATTTACAGTTTTTGCAAATTTAATTTAAATAATTGGTTTAAATATAATCACGAACAATTAATTAAAAAGTCCGCCTTAACCGGTTTGATATTATAGAAGATATTCTCGCACTGTGGATGGCCGGTTCTTGCAGGCTCGGCTCGAGCGGAACGTGACAAATTTTCGTGCGTGCAGCCGGCGTTCATCGATTTAAATATAAAAAAATTTGTAAACTGGAGCCGAATATTAACACTCACGCCCTGGATCGAGTTACGGAACACCCACCTCCGCGCACGGTGTGAACGAGTGCAGCACCGGAACATCCAAGAGTAAAATTGGTATTTCCCAGCGGGAGTGCTAGCTTGACCGCGAGCGAGAAGACACGCAGATAAACCAGAACCTCAGGAGGGCGGATTACACGGTTCTCGAAACTAAATCCGTGTTTGTGCTGCGTCTTCCTCGGTAATTTCTCGTTAACCACCCTGCCCTCCCCCATCAACTGATTTATCACGGCCTCCCTGCGCCGGCTGTTTCGTGACCGCCAGCATGCGAGCCACCCGGTGATGCATGGGCCCGCGCGCCGACTGCATGGCCACGTGGTCAGTGCCCGCCAGACCTTGGAGGAGCGGTTACACTGCGCCAGTCTGCTCTCTGTGTTACCACGTGGTCAGTGCCCGCCATACCCTGGAGGAGCGGTTACACTGCGCCAGTCTGCTCTCTGCGTGGCCACGTGGTCAGTGCCCGCCAGACCTCGGAGGAGCGGTTACACTGCGCCAGTCTGCCTTCTGCGTGACCACGTGGTCAGTGCTCGCCATACTTTGGAGGAGCGGTTACACTGCGCCAGTCTGCCGTCTGCGTGGCCACGTGGTCAGTGCCCGCCAGTCCTCGGAGGAGCGGATACACTGCGCCAGTCTGCTCTCTGTGTTACCACGTGGTCAGTGCCCGCCATACCCTGGAGGAGCGGTTACACTGCGCCAGTCTGCTCTCTGCGTGGCCACGTGGTCAGTGCCCGCCAGACCTCGGAGGAGCGGTTACACTGCGCCAGTCTGCCGTCTGCGTGACCACGTGGTCAGTGCTCGCCATACTTTGGAGGAGCGGTTACACTGCGCCAGTCTGCCGTCTCCGTGGCCATGTGGTCAGTGTCCGCCAGTCCTCGGAGGAGCGGTTACACTGCGCCAGTCTGCCACATGCGTGACCACGTGGTCAGTGCTCGCCATACTTTGGAGGAGCGGTTACACTGCGCCAGTCTGCCGACTGCGTGACCACATGTTCAGTGCCAACCAGACACTGGAGGAGCGGTTACACTGCGCCAGTCTGCCGTCTGTGTGGCCACGTGATCAGTGCCCGCCAGACACTGGAGGAGCGGTTACACTGCGCCAGTCTGCCGACTGCGTGACCACGTGTTCAGTGCCCGCCAGACACTGGAGGAGCGGCTACACTGCGCCAGTCTGCCGTCTGTGTGGCCACGTGTTCAGTGCCCGCCATACCTTGGAGGAGCGGTTACACTGCGCCAGTCTGCCGACTGCGTGACCACGTGTTCAGTGCCCGCCATACCTTGGAGGAGAGGTTACACTGCGCCAGACTGCCGACTGCGTGACCACGTGTTCAGTGCCCGCCAGAACCTGGAGGAGCGGTTACACTGCGCCAGTCTGCTCTCTGTGTGGCCACGTGTTCAGTGCCCGCCATACCTTGGAGGAGCGGTTACACTGCGCCAGTCTGCCGACTGCGTGACCACATGTTCAGTGCCCGCCATACCTTGGAGGAGCGGTTACACTGCGCCAGTCTGCCGACTGCGTGACCACGTGTTCAGTGCCCGCCAGACACTGGAGGAGCGGTTACACTGCGCCAGTCTGCCGTCTGTGTGGCCACGTGTTCAGTGCCCGCCATACCTTGGAGGAGCGGTTACACTGCGCCAGTCTGCTGTCTGCATGGCCACGTGGTCAGTGCCCGCCATACCTTGGAGGAGCAGTTAAACTGCGCCAGTCTGCCGACTGCGTGACCACGTGTTCAGTGCCCGCCATACCTTGGAGGAGCGGTTATACTGCGCCAGTCTGCCGACTGCGTGACCACGTGTTCAGTGCCCGCCAGACACTGGAGGAGCGGTTACACTGCGCCAGTCTGCCGTCTGTGTGGCCACGTGTTCAGTGCCCGCCATACCTTGGAGGAGCGGTTACACTGCGCCAGTCTGCCGACTGCGTGACCACGTGTTCAGTGCCCGCCATACTTTAGAGGAGCGGTTACACTGCGCCAGTCTGCCGACTGCGTGACCACGTGTTCAGTGCCCGCCAGAACCTGGAGGAGCGGTTACACTGCGCCAGTCTGCCGTCTGTGTGGCCACGTGTTCAATGCCCGCCATACCTTGGAGTAGCGGTTACACTGCGCCAGTCTGCCGACTGCGTGACCACGTGTTCAGTGCCCGCCATACCTTGGAGGAGCGGTTACACTGCGCCAGTCTGACGTCTGTGTGGCCACGTGTTCAGTGCCCACCATACCTTGGAGGAGCGGTTACACTGCGCCAGTCTGCCGACTGCGTGACCACGTGTTCAGTGCCCGCTAGACACTGGAGGAGCGGTTACACTGCGCCAGTCTGCTGTCTGCATGGCCACGTGGTCAGTGCCCGCCATACCTCGGAGGAGCGGTTACACTGCGCCAGTGTGCCATCCGCGTGACCACGTGTTCAGTGCCCGCCAGACCTTGGAGGAGCGGTTACACAGCGCCAGTCTGCTCTCTGCGTGACCACGTGTTCAGTGCCCGCCAGACCTAGGAGGAGCGGTTACACTGCGCCAGTCTGCCGTCTGTGTGGTCACGTGTTCAGTGCCCGCAAGACCTTGGAGGAGCGGTTACACTGCACCAGTGTGCCATCCGCGTGACCACGAGTTCAGTGCCCGCCAGACCTAGGAGGAGCGGTTACACTGCGCCAGTCTGCCGTCTGTGTGGCCACGTGTTCAGTGCCAGCAAGACCTTGGAGGTGCGGTTACACTGCGCCAGTGTGCCATCCGCGTGACCACGTGTTCAGTGCCCGTCATACTTTGGAGGTGCGGTTACACTGCACCAGTGTGCACTCTGTGTTACCACGTGGTCAGTGCCCGCCATACTTTGGAGGTGCGGTTACACTGCACCAGTGTGCACTCTGTGTTACCACGTGGTCAGTGCCAGCCATACTTTGGAGGTGCGGTTACACTGCGCCAGTCTGCCGTCTGCGTGACCACGTGTTCAGTGCCCACCATACTTTGGAGGTGCGGTTACACTGCACCAGTGTGCACTCTGTGTTACCAGGTGTTCAGTGCCCGCCATACTTTGGAGGTGCGGTTACACTGCACCAGTGTGCCATACGCGTGACCACGTGTTCAGTGCCCGCCATAATTTGGAGGTGCGGTTACACTGCGCCAGTCGGCCGTCTGCGTGACCACGTGTTCAGTGCCCGCCATACTTTGGAGGTGCGGTTACACTGCACCAGTGTGCACTCTGTGTTACTACGTGTTCTGTGCCCGCCATACTATGGTGGTGCGGTTACACTGAACCAGTGTGTCATCCGCGTGACCACGTGTTCAGTGCCCGCCATACTTTGGAGGTGCTGTCGCACTGCACCAGTGTGCACTCTGTGTTACCACGTGGTCAGTGCCCGCCATACTTTGGAGGTGCGGTTACACAGCACCAGTGTGCACTCTGTGTTACCACGTGGTCAGTGCCCGCCAGACCTAGGAGGAGCGGTTACACTGCGCCAGTGTGCCATCCGCGTGACCACGTGTTCAGTGCCCGCCATACTTTGGAGGTGCGGTTACACTGCACCAGTGTGCCATCCGCGTGACCACGTGTTCAGTGCCCGCCATACTTTGGAGGTGCGGTTACACTGCACCAGTGTGCACTCTGTGTTACCACGTGGTCAGTGCCCGCCAGACCTTGGAGGAGCGGTTACACTGCACCAGTGTGCACTCTGTGTTACCACGTGGTCAGTGCCCGCCATACTTTGGAGGTGCGGTTACACTGCGCCAGTGTGCACTCTGTGTTACCACGTGGTCAGTGCCCGCCATACTTTGGAGGTGCGGTTACACTGCACCAGTGTGCACTCTGTGTTACCACATGGTCAGTGCCCGCCATACTTTGGAGGTGCGGTTACACTGCGCCAGTCTGCCGTCTGCGTGACCACGTGTTCAGTGCCCGCCATACTTTGGAGGTGCGGTTACACTGCACCAGAGTGCTATCCGCGTGACCACGTGTTCAGTGCCCGCCATACTTTGGAGGAGCGGTTACACTGCGCCAGTCTGCCGTCTGCGTGACCACGTGTTCAGTGCCCGCCATACTTTGGAGGTGCGGTTACACTGCACCAGTGTGCACTCTGTGTTACCACGTGGTCAGTGCCCGCCATTCTTTGGAGGTGCGGTTACACTGCACCAGTGTGCCATCCGCGTGACCACGTGGTCAGTGCCCGCCAGACCTCGGAGGAGCGGTTACACTGCGCCAGTGTGCCATCCGCGTGTCCACGTGTTTAGTGCCCGCCATACTTTGGAGGTGCGGTTACACTGCACCAGTGTGCACTCTGTGTTACCACGTGGTCAGTGCCCGCCAGACCTAGGAGGAGCGTTTACACTGCACCAGTGTGCACTCTGTGATACCACGTGGTCAGTGCCCGCCATACTTTGGAGGTGTGGTTACACTGCACCAGTGTGCACTCTGTGTTACCACGTGGTCAGTGCCCGCCATACTTTGGAGGTGCGGTTACACTGCACCAGTGTGCACTCTGTGTTACCACGTGGTCAGTGCCCGCCATACTTTGGAGGTGCGGTTACACTGCACCAGTGTGCACTCTGTGTTACCACGTGGTCAGTGCCCGCAAGACCTAGGAGGAGCGGTTACACTGCGCCAGTGTGCCATCCGCGTGACCACGTGTTCAGTGCCCTCCATACTTTGGAGGTGTGGTTACACTGCACCAGTGTGCACTCTGTGTTACCACGTGGTCAGTGCCCGCAAGACCTAGGAGGAGCGGTTACACTGCACCAGTGTGCCATCCGCGTGACCACGTGGTCAGTGCCCGCCATACTTTGGAGGTGTGGTTACACTGCACCAGTGTGCACTCTGTGTTACCACGTGGTCAGTGCCCGCCATACTTTGGAGGTGCGGTTACACTGCACCAGTGTGCACTCTGTGTTACCATGTGGTCAGTGCCCGCCAGACCTAGGAGGAGCGGTTATACTGCGCCAGTGTGCCATCCGCGTGACCACGTGTTCAGTGCCCGCCATACTTTGGAGGTGCGGTTACACTGCACCAGTGTGCACTCTGTGTTTCCACGTGGTCAGTGCCCGCCATACTTTGGAGGTGCGGTTATACTGCACCAGTGTGCACTCTGTGTTATCACGTGGTCAGTGCCCGCCATACTTTGGATGTGCGGTTACACTGCACCAGTGTGCACTCTGTGTTACCATGTGGTCAGTGCCCGCCAGACCTAGGAGGAGCGGTTACACTGCGCCAGTGTGCCATCCGCGTGACCACGTGTTCAGTGCCCGCCATACTTTGGAGGTGCGGTTACACTGCACCAGTGTGCACTCTGTGTTACCACGTGGTCAGTGCCCGCCATACTTTGGAGGTGCGGTTACACTGCACCAGTGTGCACTCTGTGTTACCACGTGGTCAGTGCCCGCCATACTTAGGAGGTGCGGTTACACTGCACCAGTGTGCACTCTGTTTTACCACGTGGTCAGTGCCCGCCAGACCTAGGAGGAGCGGTTACACTGCGCCAGTGTGCCATCCGCGTGACCACGTGTTCAGTGCCCTCCATACTTTGGAGGTGCGGTTACACTGCACCAGTGTGCACTCTGTGTTGCCACGTGGTCAGTGCCCGCCATACTTTGGAGGTGCGGTTACACTGCACCAGTGTGCACTCTGTGTTACCACGTGGTCAGTGCCCGCCAGACCTAGGAGGAGCGGTTACACTGCGCCAGTGTGCCATTTGCGTGACCACGTTTAGTGCCCGCCATACTTTGGAGGTGCGGTTACACTGCACCAGTGTGCATCTGTGTTACCACGTGGTCAGTGCCAGCCATACTTTGGAGGTGCGGTTACACTGCGCCAGTCTGCCGTCTGCGTGACCACGTGTTCAGTGCCCACCATACTTTGGAGGTGCGGTTACACTGCACCAGTGTGCACTCTGTGTTACCAGGTGTTCAGTGCCCGCCATACTTTGGAGGTGCGGTTACACTGCACCAGTGTGCCATACGCGTGACCACGTGTTCAGTGCCCGCCATAATTTGGAGGTGCGGTTACACTGCGCCAGTCGGCCGTCTGCGTGACCACGTGTTCAGTGCCCGCCATACTTTGGAGGTGCGGTTACACTGCACCAGTGTGCACTCTGTGTTACTACGTGTTCTGTGCCCGCCATACTATGGTGGTGCGGTTACACTGAACCAGTGTGCCATCCGCGTGACCACGTGTTCAGTGCCCGCCATACTTTGGAGGTGCTGTCGCACTGCACCAGTGTGCACTCTGTGTTACCACGTGGTCAGTGCCCGCCATACTTTGGAGGTGCGGTTACACAGCACCAGTGTGCACTCTGTGTTACCACGTGGTCAGTGCCCGCCAGACCTAGGAGGAGCGGTTACACTGCGCCAGTGTGCCATCCGCGTGACCACGTGTTCAGTGCCCGCCATACTTTGGAGGTGCGGTTACACTGCACCAGTGTGCCATCCGCGTGACCACGTGTTCAGTGCCCGCCATACTTTGGAGGTGCGGTTACACTGCACCAGTGTGCACTCTGTGTTACCACGTGGTCAGTGCCCGCCAGACCTTGGAGGAGCGGTTACACTGCACCAGTGTGCACTCTGTGTTACCACGTGGTCAGTGCCCGCCATACTTTGGAGGTGCGGTTACACTGCGCCAGTGTGCACTCTGTGTTACCACGTGGTCAGTGCCCGCCATACTTTGGAGGTGCGGTTACACTGCACCAGTGTGCACTCTGTGTTACCACATGGTCAGTGCCCGCCATACTTTGGAGGTGCGGTTACACTGCGCCAGTCTGCCGTCTGCGTGACCACGTGTTCAGTGCCCGCCATACTTTGGAGGTGCGGTTACACTGCACCAGAGTGCTATCCGCGTGACCACGTGTTCAGTGCCCGCCATACTTTGGAGGAGCGGTTACACTGCGCCAGTCTGCCGTCTGCGTGACCACGTGTTCAGTGCCCGCCATACTTTGGAGGTGCGGTTACACTGCACCAGTGTGCACTCTGTGTTACCACGTGGTCAGTGCCCGCCATTCTTTGGAGGTGCGGTTACACTGCACCAGTGTGCCATCCGCGTGACCACGTGGTCAGTGCCCGCCAGACCTCGGAGGAGCGGTTACACTGCGCCAGTGTGCCATCCGCGTGTCCACGTGTTTAGTGCCCGCCATACTTTGGAGGTGCGGTTACACTGCACCAGTGTGCACTCTGTGTTACCACGTGGTCAGTGCCCGCCAGACCTAGGAGGAGCGTTTACACTGCACCAGTGTGCACTCTGTGATACCACGTGGTCAGTGCCCGCCATACTTTGGAGGTGTGGTTACACTGCACCAGTGTGCACTCTGTGTTACCACGTGGTCAGTGCCCGCCATACTTTGGAGGTGCGGTTACACTGCACCAGTGTGCACTCTGTGTTACCACGTGGTCAGTGCCCGCCATACTTTGGAGGTGCGGTTACACTGCACCAGTGTGCACTCTGTGTTACCACGTGGTCAGTGCCCGCAAGACCTAGGAGGAGCGGTTACACTGCGCCAGTGTGCCATCCGCGTGACCACGTGTTCAGTGCCCTCCATACTTTGGAGGTGTGGTTACACTGCACCAGTGTGCACTCTGTGTTACCACGTGGTCAGTGCCCGCAAGACCTAGGAGGAGCGGTTACACTGCACCAGTGTGCCATCCGCGTGACCACGTGGTCAGTGCCCGCCATACTTTGGAGGTGTGGTTACACTGCACCAGTGTGCACTCTGTGTTACCACGTGGTCAGTGCCCGCCATACTTTGGAGGTGCGGTTACACTGCACCAGTGTGCACTCTGTGTTACCATGTGGTCAGTGCCCGCCAGACCTAGGAGGAGCGGTTATACTGCGCCAGTGTGCCATCCGCGTGACCACGTGTTCAGTGCCCGCCATACTTTGGAGGTGCGGTTACACTGCACCAGTGTGCACTCTGTGTTTCCACGTGGTCAGTGCCCGCCATACTTTGGAGGTGCGGTTATACTGCACCAGTGTGCACTCTGTGTTATCACGTGGTCAGTGCCCGCCATACTTTGGATGTGCGGTTACACTGCACCAGTGTGCACTCTGTGTTACCATGTGGTCAGTGCCCGCCAGACCTAGGAGGAGCGGTTACACTGCGCCAGTGTGCCATCCGCGTGACCACGTGTTCAGTGCCCGCCATACTTTGGAGGTGCGGTTACACTGCACCAGTGTGCACTCTGTGTTACCACGTGGTCAGTGCCCGCCATACTTTGGAGGTGCGGTTACACTGCACCAGTGTGCACTCTGTGTTACCACGTGGTCAGTGCCCGCCATACTTAGGAGGTGCGGTTACACTGCACCAGTGTGCACTCTGTTTTACCACGTGGTCAGTGCCCGCCAGACCTAGGAGGAGCGGTTACACTGCGCCAGTGTGCCATCCGCGTGACCACGTGTTCAGTGCCCTCCATACTTTGGAGGTGCGGTTACACTGCACCAGTGTGCACTCTGTGTTGCCACGTGGTCAGTGCCCGCCATACTTTGGAGGTGCGGTTACACTGCACCAGTGTGCACTCTGTGTTACCACGTGGTCAGTGCCCGCCAGACCTAGGAGGAGCGGTTACACTGCGCCAGTGTGCCATTTGCGTGACCACGTTTAGTGCCCGCCATACTTTGGAGGTGCGGTTACACTGCACCAGTGTGCATCTGTGTTACCACGTGGTCAGTGCCCGCCAGACCTAGGAGGAGCGGTTACACTGCGCCAGTGTGCCATCCGCGTGACCACGTGTTCAGTGCCCGCCATACTTTGGAGGTGCGGTTACACTGCACCAGTGTGCACTCTGTGTTACCACGTGGTCACTGTTCGCCAGACCTAGGAGGAGCGGTTACACTGCGCCAGTGTGCCATACGCGTGACCACGTGTTCAGTGCCCGCCAAACTTTGGAGGTGCGGTTATACTGCACCAGTGTGCACTCTGCGTTACCACGTGGTCAGTATCCGCCAGACCTAGGAGGAGCGGTTACACTGCGCCAGTGTGCCATCCGCGTGACCACGTGTTCAGTGCCCGCCATACTTTGGAGGTGCATTTACACTGCACCAGTGTGCACTCTGTGTTACCACGTGTTCAGTGCCCGCCATACTTTGGAGGAGCGGTTACACTGCACCAGTGTGCCATCCGCGGGACCACGTGTTCAGTGCCCGCCATACTTTGGAGGTGCGGTTACACTGCACCAGTGTGCACTCTGTGTACCACGTGGTCAGTGCCCGCCAGACCTAGGAGGAGCGGTTACACTGCGCCAGTGTGCCATCCGCGTGACCACGTGTTCAGTGCCCGCCATACTTTGGAGGTGCGGTTACACTGCACCAGTCATCTGTCTGCATGACTGCGAACGCAGTACGCTGAAAATAACTGTTTGATTGTTTGGTAGCGTTAGAGGATGGACGCCTGTGCATTTAAGCCTCGGGGCAAGTGGAAATCCAAAATTTACCATCGGGCCGAGGGATACTGGGAACCATATTCTAAGCAGGACTTCCAAAATTGTTCAATTAAAAGCAAACCAGGGGGACCATCTCGCGAAAGTACAAGTTTGTAACTAATGAGTAGAGACCCGTGAATTTCGCGGATTCATTTCGTGTTATGCTAAAATTCAAATAATTATACCTTAGTGCTGCTTCTTTCATTGGTTCTCTGTTAATCTAGAGGACTGAGGGCCAATTAGAGACCCTCACTCATAGTAATGTCGAATCACAGGCCACCCAGTCGAGACGACTCACAAGTCAACAGCCAATGAACAGTTGGCATTTGCCCGAGTGTGTAGAGGATATTGGAGTCTATCCTGGAGGTCATTGAATCCGCGAAATTCACGGGTCTCTACTAATGAGTTTAAATTTTAAAAAGTTTCCAAAAACACACAGAAATTTGTTTTACAAAAGAAGTCTTATGAACTTGTAATGACTGGTTATTTTTCTTAAGTTCACAAGTGATTTTCTCGTAGGCTATTAAACTACGTTGTTGGTTTACTCTTAATGTTATACAGGTAGGTTACAATAATTCAAGAGTTATACTAATAACAATCTTTAAAAGATGTTTTCATCTATTTTCCTCTAATGAGCTGAAAAATAAAAGTGAGTAGTGACTAGAATCATAAATAAATTTGTGCTGAAACTAAAAATTAATAACTGTTAATGGTGAATTAATTAAATGAGGTTACAATGCCAAATTTGGTTAGTGACAATAATGACTTTGTTATAAAATCACTTAAGTTTCAAGTGTACTAACTACACACAAAACTGACGCGTTTGCTTGTTAGAGACAAGTCAAATAACATCTGTGTCACAACGCCTGTTCGTAATAACTACGGGAATGTATTGTTTCCCTCTCTAACAGATTTAGAAGCTAGCTGACAGTTAAAACACTGTAGCATCGCCTGTGTTTCGTAATTGGGCGAGTTTCTCCCAGATATATATCGATGGTAACAACACCAATCACAGTAATTCAACGTGAAAGCAAACGCGTCCTGAGTGGATCGGTCAAATAAGGCAACGACTTCTCTCGCAGACGGCCGCCAATCACAAGGAAGAAACCACAGGTGCGGGTATACCTAGTTGCAGTCTAATGGACGTTCAGATTTTTTCTTGCGAAAAATGCTTGCCCATAGTGACAGGTAGGGACCGGAAAAATTCGCGCGTTCAATGACCTCCAGGATGAACTCCATAGTTCTAAACGTACACTCGGTCAAATGTCACCCACTCATTGGCTGCTGTCTTGTGAGACGTCTCAACGTAGCAGCCTGTGATTTGTATAAAGCGTTGGTCGGGTGTTTCTCATTGGCCCAGAGTCATCCAGGTGAGTTGTGAGCCAATAGCAGAGGCAGCACTGAGGTAAAACTATTTGTAATTTCAGCCCGTCGCGAGATGAAAAATTCGCGAATTTTTCCGGTCTCTAGTGACAGGAATTGTGCCTTTGCGAAGCAGCGCCCCGGCTGTCTAGTTTGGTCGGGCACGGCCAGTGTAATCGGGCCCTCGGCGCGGAGGAGTGAGAACTCCGGGCGGGTCAGGGGTCGAGGGGGTGGCGCGACCCCGCTGCGATTGTTATTGAGCCCGCGTCCCGCCGCTACCGGCAGAGACCCCCACGTGACGCGCGCCCCCGTGTTGTGATACCTTGTAATGGGGTCTCCGCGGGTGTCTGGTGCCCCGCGTGTGAAGCTGCCCCCCTCCCCTGGGCAGTCGCCACTCGCGGCGGTAATAAAGTCTTCTCCGGGCCCCGGGGAATCTCTCTATATCTCCCTAAAACCTGTTCTGGTGTCCGGATGTTTCTGGCCCGTCATGGCTCGAGTTCCTGATAACCAGGGGCATGCACTTCCCGCGAAACAATATGATTCGCTAAGAAGACTGCAATAAAGTATATGCGGCGATTGCTTCCTTGTGATTGGCGGTCGTCTGCAAGAGAAGACATTGCTAGGGACTGGAAAAATTCGCATAATTAATGACCTCCAGGATAGCCTCCACGATCCTGTGCATACTCGGACAAACGTCGCCTGTTCATTGGCTACTGACTTGTGAGGAGTCTCAACTGGGAGACTCGTGATTCGATACTGCTCTGACTGAGGTTCTATAATTGGCCCACAGTCCTCCAGGTTAACAGTGAACCAACAGCATAAGTTGCATAAAGGTACAATTATTTGCATTTTAGCATATCGCGAAATTAATACGCGATTTTTTCCGGTCCCTACTGATAACCATCAGGGGCATGTACGTTCCGCGAAACACTCTGTATCGCTAACTAGAATGCAATGAGGTATATGCGGCGATCGCTTCCTTGTGATTGGTTGGCCGTCTGCAAGAGAAGACATTGCCCGGTTAAGGAATTGCCCGGTTAAGGACGCGTTTGCTTCCTCGCTGAATAGCTGTGCTTCGTTTGTTGACAGTCAGGCATGTACCAGAAGTGAACCCAGCCAACCACGCCACACAGACGATGCTACAAAGTTTTTTTAACACAAATCTGGAAATCTTTTCGCGAAAAATTGCATGGCCCTAATGATATCGAAAGAAGCGAGACGGTAGTGCAAAAACCATTTTGTATTCATATTAAAAAAGAAACATTTTAAACTCTTAATTGTAGATTTAAAAATAACGTATCTTTTACAGTAAACGTCCGATAGTCCGGAACTGAACGGTCTGGAATGCCTGATGGTCCGGCACCAGCAAGGAATTACACGTATTTAAATTTAAGCTAACTAAAAATTCGCGGAGTCATTCGGCGATAGGCTAAAAGTCAAACACATATACCTTTCAGATGATTTTGCTATTGGCTATCTGTTCATCTATACGAATCTCAACCAACTATAAACCCTCAATCATTGAAGGATTGAATCGCAGACTAAACCAGCTGAGACGAGTCACAAGTCAGCAGCCAATGAACTGGCGATATTTGCCCGAGTGTACAGGGGAATGTGCAGTCTATCCTGAAGGCTGTTGAAACCGCGAATTTTTCCGGTCCCTAGCCATGGTACACCCGTGCATGCATGTATTACAGTTCGTAACGAAAAAGAAAAAAATATATGCCGGCCACGAGATGACAAAGCGTGTGTCTGGATGCTGTGGTACTGTGCCTGCGAGCAGTTCAAGAGACACGAGTTGGTTGGGGGTGGGTTGGGGGTGGTTTGGGGGTGATTTGGGGGTGGTTTGAGGGGGTTGAAGAGAAGAACCGGGCCGCGAGGGATGCAGGTACACCGCGCTCCAGAATATCTTGACCGTGAACAAAAATATGCCCCGAAGACAAAAACATTTCCGCGCTTCAAATCACTCGACGGAACGCGAATTCCATCGTCGCCTCGGGTTAAGCTGTGTAGTTCGGAGGACTGCCGTTTGATGTCGCTACTGGCTTTCAACTTTCGGTCTTCACACGCCATGTTGAAATTTTTTTAGTTCTTTTTCGTTATTACTTTTTTTAAGGTCTATTTATAAAAATTTTAACACGTAACCCTTGCATTTGTTTTTCCACCAAAAAAAAATCGTATCAGATATTCACTTAGTGTAATCTAATTGATGTAAAAAGACTTCGTAATTATCATCACTTCAGCGAAGTGAACATTTGTTGGAAATATTCGTCGCAGAACAACAAATGCAAGCAAGGTATCAAGTTAAAATTTTAGAAAAAAAAGACATTTAAATAAACTAATGACACAAAAACGAAAAATATATATACATATTTCAGATATCGTTCTGTTTTCATGTGCATACTTACGTTAACTCACTTACTTTCTCGCAAGTAGATATTGTGCCTTTTTTTTAGCGACATTTGGTTGTTATAATTCAACTCAATGTGGATAAACGGAAACCTTTAAATGTTTGGAAGCCAGCGATCCTTACGTTTCGCACATACGAAACTGTAAAATTTCCAAGAACAAAAAATATATTTAACATAACACCGTTTTCACATTGCATTGTAATTGCATCCAAACCTGGGCATGGGAGTTCAGTAAGTACCTGAATAGTGTTTACTTAAACATCGAAAGAGAAGTTTGAAGCCTGTTCGACTCGGGCAGTTCGTTCCAGGTGCGTGCAGAAGTCACAGAAAAATATTTTGAGTATGCAGCTTTCTTGTGTTGAATGAGCATAGAACAAATTCTCTGAGAACTTTTGTCTGTACTATGTAGGAAACGAGTTAATAAATTTTTTTAAAAGGTATAAAATAATGTTAAGTTATGATTCATGCCTTCCCATGCCAAACATTTGAATAAACTGTTGAAAATTTAAATTATTACATTAAAAATGAATTTCATATATGCAAAAAAAAAGGTGGTTGTATGTAAAGTCGGTTTACGGACGATAATTTTACGTGATAACGCCATAAGAAAAAATTGATGAAAAATTGCATACTTTTTAATCTTCAAATATTATTTACAGTTTTTGCACATTTAATTTAAATAAATTGTTTAAATATAATCACGAACAATTAGTTAAAAAGCCCGCCTTAACCCGTTTGATATTATAGAAGATTTTCTCGCACGGTGGTTGGCCGGTTCTTGCACGCTCGGCTCAGGTGGAACGTGAACAATTTTTCGTGCGTGCAGCCGGCGTTCATCGATTTATAAGACGTTATCACGTCAAAAATAACCACAGTCATGTGTCATAAAAAATTACATCTTTCTGATGGTATTACGAACTATTTCTTGGCAACTGGTTGACAAAGGAAACTTCTGCAAATGTGGAAAAAAAAAAAGGTTTTCTGGGCTTCGTGTGGATGGGAAGTTCAAAATTAGGCCAGGCCATATTAGCCTTCTCCCCCACCCCCTTCTCTCTCTCTCTCTCTCTCTCTCTCTCTCTCTCTCTCTCTCTCTCTCTCTCTAGTCTGGTCCGTGGTTGGCGCCTTTTGGAATCGTCACAAGCTGGTCTATCTTCTAATCGTCATATGCCTCGACATTGTAATATTTCTCTCACTATTCTTCGTATTTTCTTCTCACAGTTGTTATATTGTACGCTTGTTTGAAACTATTTTTAACGTGCGTCAAATTGGATTTTATTTTATGTATTGGAACTGGTTAACGCGTGTGTCCATTACCTGATCTCAATGTAGATGACTCGCCCGAAATAGAGGACCTATGTATACAAAAGTAAGCATACAAAAACGAATTTAACCTTTACCGTATCTAGAAATATACGCAATTCAAATTTTCTAAGCCCGGTTTACCTTTTGTCACGTTTCAAATTCTATTCTATTTTCGTTAAATTCCACTTTTCAAACTGGCATCCCCATCTATAAGACGTATTCACGTCAAAAATCGCCAAGGTAAGGATATCGACGATCGTTTCAAACTAATTGACAAACATAGTACATTAACACTTTTTAAGTCATCCTAACGCTAGATAGTTCTTGTGGAATGCATGTATAGGCTAAGGTTTATATTATATCAGTTGCAAAAATGCTATATAATTTGCATGGAAACCACGCCTATGTTTATTGGAGGATGAGACTTTACCAAGAAAAAGCCTTTAACTTCTCTAACAGCTCTCACTCTACTCTATCATCCTTGATGTTTGAAGGATTTATACGGGTCTACAGTTTCCCAGTTGATCCTTTCCCCGAGTAATTTATAGCAGACAGGAACCACTCAAGCCATTTCTAAAGAATCTGGGTTAAAACGATATTTTTAAATGATTTATTAAGAGACAGCGTAAATTTTAAGACCATTTTATAATACGCTATTTTTTTTTTACTCATCCAATTGTTCTTTCGTTTTTATTCCATCTAGTCAGCATCCGAAATTGTGCACTAACAATTCCTTTTGTCTTCTTTTGTATTTAGAATAACTGTTACGTTTTAAATAATGATTAAATTTAGGGGATTGTCTGCTATATTACGCAAGTATCCACTACACACTTAATCAACTGCATTTTATTTATAATTAAAGCGCATGTATTTGAAATAGTTTTCAGAGTATGGAAACACTTGCACTTTAAGTTTAATTTTTTTATCTTTATCTTAAAACAAAATTATTTCTGAGCCACGAAATCGGTAACATCTGCATACCCACTCGCTTGAAGTTGAACTTAATGATTGAACCCGCTCCGAATATCAGTGTGTTCGTTCGCGAAACTACTGGATAAAATAGGTCCGTTGTAGGCTCTTTATTGAGTCGCTGGATCTTTCCCAAGATAACACACGCAACAAGATGCCATTGGGGATTGAACCCAGGACCCAATGCTGTGAGAGCAAAATGCTGAATCAGGAACTACATAAATTACCTACAACTAAGCACGGACCAAAGAAATTACGGACATTAAAAAGAAGAATTTGCCTCAAATAAACGAAGAATTACTCCGTTTAATATCAGAAACGACGCGGTATTTCGGTTTCAGAGTTACGTTTGTCGGCGTGAACAGGGTAAAAACACTTGCGGAAGAAATTATTGTTTTTGCAGTAGTCTTCGCCAGTTTTTGAGTGATTTGCTTGTACACCAAGATAATTATTGTGGTTTCATGTTAAAGTAAGTGAACTTAGTTCCTAAAAAAAATGTACGAAGATAACATTAAATTTACGAAGATCTTTGAATGATTTGTAACCGGCGTTGTCCATAAATTCAAGGTGAACGTTTTTTTTAACAGTGGAGAATTTCTAGTTTCAACTGATAAATGAACTGCGTGATTATCCGGCTGTGTGTGTGTGTGTTTGTATGTGCTGCGGCGAGACACTGTGAGTTGGATAAACGGAAAGCGGAAAACAGGAGTACCCCGAGAATCCCAACCTTCGAAGAGCAACGTCCCACACGTCCCCCCCCCCCTCGGGGTGGAGGGAGGGGGGGTGGGGGAAGAGAGAGAAAGTGATCCGACCACCGTATGTATGTGTAGTGTAAGCGACGGGGCGAAATGTCGACGGTAACGGTCTGAACTTTGAAAATTAAGACTGTTACTAGCGGGCCGGGGTCTGGTCTTAGTCCCAAGGTCGAATGAGACAACTCCTCAAACCCGCCCCGCCCGATGATAAACGACGATCAACAAACCATCCCCCCCCCTTATTCCTTTCCCTCCCACAAACCAATCCTTCACCGGACAATAAAATTACAACCCCCGCGAAACTCGAAAGTACGGGGTTTCACCGGCATGATTCACTGGCCCGCCGGAACCCGCCATTACAACGTCGCGTACCGGCGGCCGTGCCTGAAGCGACGATTGGTCTCCGGGGTGGTGTGTGGGGGGGGGGGGGTGTCTACCCCCATCTTACCCCCCGCCAGGCTGTTCCCGTCAGCCTGACGACGAGCGATCGCCCCTGCAGGCCCCGGTGACGTCACGCCCACGTATCACTCCGCGCGGGAAATCACCGCCGGTAGCCCTGCACGCGTTAACGAGTCACCAATTAAGAGCCTTCTTTCTCCTGCCTCAGTCATCGCCGTCAGACACACCTCGCGCGATTACGCGCCTCTCGTTCTGGAATTATCAGCGCTGACCACTTACGTCATCCCTTCTGCTCCTGGAGTCGAAAGCTGTGATGTGTTTGTTGCTCTCTAATTGGCGAGGGAAGGATGCTTGCTTGTTTGCAGTCGCGTGATTCACGGACGCGGGGCGGGTCGCTCGCTGAACAAAACAACAACAACGACAAACAGCTGGCCAATCACGACTGGCGCGTCTGTGACGTCAGCGCGAAAACAATTTTCTGCGGGGACCGCAGACTTGCTGTGACTTCGCTGGAAAGGGCGTCAGAGATTTTTTTATCTTCAAAAGATGGTGTGACTGGTGTATTGGTAAAACTACTATAATTTGTGTATGTATATATATATATATATATATATATATATATATATGTATAACTTATATATATAAACACACACACACTTATATATACATACTATAAGAAGCGTTTTCTGAATTTAAGTTTTGTAGGTAATGGTAAAAAAAAAACCACACACTTCAGTCACGAAAATGTTTTACTTTTTTATTTTTATTGCAAAATGAAAACTTCATTTTTAAAATTCATATGCTTGAATATAATAAAAACAGTTCATTTTTTCTTGCTCAAATACATATTAATTTTTAATACAAATTTAAAAAAAGTTTTTTAATACAACTTTGTTACATTTTCAAGTAAAGACAAACATGTTTAAAATTTTAAAATATTTTTTAAATCAAAATTTAAATTTGAAAATTTTATATGTGAAATTTATGACCTGTGTTCAACACAATATTTTTTTTTTTTTCGGATGGATGTAAGATTTTAATATTTCTAATGAGTAGAGACCGGTAAAATTCGCGGATTCATTTCACGATATGATAGAATCCAAACAACTGTACCTATATATTGCTTCTCCGATTGGCTTACAGTTTATCTGAAGGTAGGTACTTTGAGCCAATGGAAAACTTTCGACTATAAAAGGTATCGAATCGCAAGCGTCCCAGTTGACAGGTGTGACGAGTCAGTAGCCAATGAGCAGGTGGCAATTGCCTGAGTGTGTAGGGGGTTGTGGAGTCTATCCTAGAGGTCATCGAAAGCGCGAATTTTTCCGTGCACACTCTAACGGCGCCGCGGACCGGCGCCCTCAGACGAGGACCCTTGACCCTTGACCCCGCCCGATCAGACGGCGCCGCCCCCTGGGACCAGGACGAGGAGGGGGGGGGAGGCAGTAAAGATCGCGCCGCGGTGTTATTATAAGCTCCGAGGCAGGCGTCAAACACACACCCTCCCCACCCCTCCGCATCCACACGCCGACCCCGGTCCGCTATGCCATAAAGCACACCAATCCCGAAGGGGCGAACAAGTTCCTCAAACCCGTGGGCGGGCAACAGGGTTGCGGTCGTGGGGGGAAAAAGGGAGAGAGAGCGAAAAAAAAATTTTGGGAAATTTTCTTCACCGCACTTTATTTATAGTTCCGGGAATGACCGTCAGGTGAGGATTCAAGCTGGGGCTGGCCGCCGTTGGGGTATTTGAGGCTCCGTCTCCCGCGCCATGTTCACTTCCGCTCATCTCCCCCCTCGACATTTCCACACGATACCTCCCTTGCATTCGTTCTTCTGTCACAAATATTTTCAACAGATGTTCGCTACGTGTGATGAAGTGGGTGTAAAAGGTTGTGTTAAGTCTTCGCAGTTTTTTATTACTGTTTACACCCGTTAGTGAATATCTGTTGAAAATATTTGGACTGAACAACAAATACAACGGAGTTAACAGGTTAAAATGTTTTTTTTTTTTTTTTTAATCCTTAAAGTAAAAGTGATGACAGAGAAATTAAAACAAAATCAAACTTTTTTTTTAATCTCAGAAATTGATGAAGAAATAATTCAAAAATGAGACAGAAATTATTTTGTATGCGTAACATAGCTGTAGTAAATTTAGGGGAAAAAAATTTCTAGTTAGTGACCACAGTAGGTATATATAGTTCATCCTGGCGCACCGGTGGGTGGTGGGGGATCCGGGGATCCGATCCAGCTACCTTAAGGCTTCGCTTCATCACCCATGTTGGATTACGTCACTTCCGCCAGCCATACACGCACGAAAAAGTGTCCCGTTACATTCATCAACCATGTACGCAAGAAAAAATGTCCCGTTACGTTCATCAGCCATGTACGCACGAAAAAATGTCCCGTTACGACGGACAGACCAGCTCGCCAGGACGTCTCGCTATGAAAAGTATTAGGCGGTAATAAACAGCCAGGAGGTAACGAATATAAGCCTACTTCTACACGTGTTATGAACGCCGGATACATACGGCCAGGCAACCGTGTGTTTTGGCGCGCTCTACTTCCACGACGCGCAACGGCACCGGCAAGTTTTTATTACTACCTCCTCTCAAGTTCTGATCTCCTAATACTTCACAGCAGAGAAGCGCTGTTGGTCGGAGCCCGTAGGTACTTCCTTCGCACGCCTAACCTAACCTAACCTAAACTAACCTAACCTAACCTAACATAATCCATATGCTAATCTATGCTAACCTAACCTAACCTAACCTAACCTAACCTAAACTAACCTAACCTAACCTAACCTAACCTAACCTAATCCATATGCTAATCTATGCTAACCTAACCTAACCTAACCTAACCTAAACTAAACTAAACTAAACTAAACTAAACTAAACTAAACTAAACTAAACTAAACTAAACTTAACCTAACCTAACCTAACCTAACCTAACCTAACCTAACCTAATCCATATGCTAATCTATGCTAACCTAACCCAACCTAACCTAAACTAAACTAAACTAAACTAAACTAACCTAACCTAATCCATATGCTAATCTATGCAAACCTAACCTAACCTAAACTAAACTAACCTAACCTAACCTAATCTAATCCATATGCTAATCTATGCAAACCTAACCTAACCTAAACTAAACTAAACTAAACTAAACTAACCTAACCTAATCCATATGCTAATCTATGCTAACCTAACCTAACCTAACCTAAACTAAACTAAACTAAACCAAACCTAACCTAACCTAACCTAACCTAACCTAAACTATACTAAACTAAACTAAACTAAACTAACCTAACCTAATCCATATGCTAATCTATGCTAACCTAACCTAACCTAACCTAACCTAACCTAAACTAAACTAAACTAAACCTAACCTAACCTAACCTAACCTACCCAAACCTAACCTAACCTAACCTAACCTAATCCATATGCTAATCTATGCTAACCTAACCTAACCTAACCTAATCCATATGCTAATCTATGCTAACCTAACCTAATCCATATGCTAATCTATGCTAACCTAACCTAATCCATGCCAATCTATGCTAATCCATGTCAATCTATGCCAATCCGTATGCCAATCTATGCTAATTCGTATACCAATCTATGCTAACCTGTATGCCAATCTATGCTAATCCGTATGTCAATCTATGCTAATCCATATGTTAATCCATGCTAATCCATTTGCCATTTTGTAGTTCTAGTAATTTCCACCAACTTCGAATCATGTCGTCACCATTGCAATTTTCGTTACGGTCGCCATCTTGAAAATCCGCAATTTTTATGTTAGAAAATCGGGAAAAATTTTAAAAATCATTAAAAAAATTAAATAATCGAATTAAATAAAAATCTTAAAAACCACTGTTGCAGTTATTGTTACGGTCGACATCTTGGATTATATAAATGTTGCATATTTCGTTACACCCGCCATCTTGGTTGAGTACCATATCATTCTTACACTTTTCGTTAAGACCGCCATATTGGGTCCTATTAATGTTACAATTATCGTTATGGTCGCCATCTTTAAATTTAGACACCATCTTGAAAATCTTTATTTATTATACGATTTTAATGAAAAAAAAAAGTTCAAAATTCATCAAAAAATTAACTTAATAGAATTCTGTTTATATCGATTCCCGTCCTTGATTCGAAACCGGCGAGGGCAAAAAATATAAAATCAACAGATCCTTCCTCCACAGAAGCCACCTTCAGACTGACCTACCTCCACCAATAACAAGGTATTTACCATCAGCTGGTATGACGTCACCACACCTTTGACCTTGACCTTGACCTTTGACCTTGACCTTTGACCTTGACCTTGAAATTTAACCTTAACCTTGAAATTTGACCTCGACATTGATCTTTGACTTTGACCTTGATGTCCATCACGGATCCGTCATTTTATGTTCAGTACATGCTAGCGGTCATTGCCACCATCATGTTTTCGTCTGCTGGAGGTCACCATATTGTGTGTACTTGTCTTACCATCATGCAAATTCTATTCTAACATGCTACAGTGCAGTAATAATTTATTATTGCTGAGGTGCCCACCATCTTGAAATTTGACCGCCATGTTGAAATCATGTAATTATTTAGTTAGAAATGCGGGAAAAATTCCAATAGTCTCCGAAAAAATCAATTATTAATTTACAAATTGAATCGATGGATCCATGTCCACGGTTAGATTCTTGACCAGTGACAGTTGTAACTAATTATTAAATAAATTTTAAATTCTTTTTTCCGTTACCTTTCGCGGAGTTTATTAATCATAAGTCAATATACCTAACCAAAGAATTAATACAGTGACGATAAGCCTATCATGAAAGTCTAATTTTTGAATAATCTGAATAACCTATAAGCCGTTCATGTACAAAACCGCACATAAAGAACAATTGTCTTCAGTCCATGAGACCGAGTCATGTCATTATCAGACGTATAGGCTAGTCATTTCAGGACCACATGACCTTCGTCGTTAGCTAATTATATTCAATTAATCCATCGTGACATTTTTATACATTCTAAAGGAGCAAGTAACCTTGAAAAATATTTTAGTAACACCAAGAGGTGATAAACTAGTAAATATTCAATCACTACATTTTGTACTACGCGCAATCAACAAAAAGGAAGCACCATCAACGAAAAGACAGCACCACCAACGAAAAGGCAGCACCGACTACGAAAAGGCAGCACATTTGGAAGCACCGACTACGAAAAGGCAGCACATTTGGCAGCACCGACAACGAAAAGGCAGCACATTTGGAAGCACCGACAACGAAAAGGCAGCACATTTGGAAGCACCATCATCGAAAAGGCAGCACATTTGGAAGCTCCATCAACAAAAAAAGGCAAAAAGGAAGCACAAGTTACGAGATCTAAGTCTTAGTTAGAAATCAGAATACAAGAAATAAAAACATTAAATTCTTATAATTTAAATTATTTATTTTATTGCTTTACATTATACAAATGCAAGTAAAACAAGCCATTATTGTATGTAGCCAGCATTCCTCAGTTCCTTGAGTATGAAGGATATTTCTTTGATGCACGAATAGTTTCCTGCACAAAGCGAACCATGTAAAAGTCTTAGCCGGTCAACCAATATGTTTGGATCTTTCCATGATGTGTAATCAATCTCTTCTACCACCATCTTCCTTGCACCTTTATAAATATTACGATCTCTGGTGTCTTCCGTTTTACCACCAACCTCAGGGTAACTTTCATGTTTGAGACGGTGATCATCACAAGCTTGATCAGATTTATTTAATATATCACGTCGTTTCCACCGTTTCGGTCTCAGGACACCGCCACATTCTTCGATCTTGGCAGCTTTAGGTGTTTCATCATAGTCTATGTCTTTGTCAACAGCCTCAGAGTCACTGTAACATCACACGGAGAAGTTCAGAACTCCAATTCGCTGTGAAACCTTTCTCAAAGACACCTTTCTGCTTGGAGATTCTCACAATGTCACCAACATTAGCTTTATGCTTGCGTGTATCTTTCTTATTCGTGTTGGTGAATACAGTCCCAAGCAGACGATCATCCTTTACATCTGTCGATGGTACATCCTCCATCGAGTACGACGTTAAAGTCGGTAAAGATGCCATCGAAGTCTCAAGAACAGGCAGTTACGCGACTTATGCACCAGAAGAAACAAACTAGGTGATCCGTACACCGTCGACGGCAGTAACAAATTGGGCGTCCTGCTGTCTAGGACTCGTTTTTATACATTAACCGGTTTGAATAATACGCTAGTCAAATCAAGAACAATTTACTAAAATACTAGAGTCAAAACAACATTAAAAAAATAGAAGTACCATCAACAAAAAAGGCAGCAAATTTGGAAGCACCGACTACGAAAAGGCAGCACATTTGGAAGCACCGACAACGAAAAGGCAGCACATTTGGCAGCACTGACAACGAAAAGGCAGCACATTTGGAAGCACCGACTACGAAAAGGCAGCACATTTGGAAGCACCGACTAAGAAAAGGCAGCACATTCGGCAGCACCGACAACGAAAAGGCAGCACATTTGGCAGCACCGACAACGAAAAGGCAGCACATTTGGAAGCACCGACTACGAAAAGGCAGCACATTTGGAAGCACCGAATACGAAAAGGTAGCACATTTGACAGCACCGACAACGAAAAGGCAGCACATTTGGAAGCACCGACTACGAAAAGGCAGCACATTTGTAAACACCATCAACAAAAAGGAAGCACAATCGGAAGCACATTCATAGAAAAGGAAGCACAATCGGAAGCACAATCACAAAAAGGAAGCACATTTGGAAGCACAATCACAAAAAGGAAGCACATTTGGAAGCACAATCCACAAAAAGGAAGCACATTTGGAAGCACATTCAACGAAAAAGGAAGCACAATCATATAAACAACGCACAATCGGAAGCACAATCAACAAAAAGGAAGCACAATCGGTAGCACATTCATAGAAAAGGAAGCACAATCGGAAGCAAAATCACAAAAAGGAAGCACATTTGGAAGCACAATCACAAAAAGGAAGCACATTTGGAAGCACAATCCACAAAAAGGAAGCACATTTGGAAGCACATTCAACGAAAAAGGAAGCACAATCATAGAAACAACGCACAATCGGAAGCACAATCAACAAAAAGGAAGCACATTTTGGAAGCACAATCAAAAAAGGCAGCACATTTGGAAGCACCATCAACAAAAGAAGGAAGCACATTTTGGAAGCACAATCAAAAAAGGCAGCACATTTGGTAACACAAGTTACGAGAACTAAGTCTTAGTTAGAAATCAGAATGCAAGAAATAAAAACATTAAATTTTTACTTTTAATATTTAATTTATTTCTTAAGATTATACAAATAGAAGTAAAATAAGCCATTATTGTATGTAGCCAGCTTTCCTCAGTTCTTCGAGTATGAAGAATATTTCTTTTATGCACGAATAGTTTCCTGCACAAAGCGAGCCATGTAGAAGTCTTAGCCGGTCAACCAATATGTTTGGATCTTTCCACGATGTGTAATCAATCTCTTCTACCACCATCTCACTTGCTTGTTTATTATAAATACTTTTAATATCACAATCGTCCCAGTGATCATAATAAGCGTTATCAGATTTATTTATTATAACACATCGTTTCCATCGTTTCGGTCTCAGGACACCGTTACATTCTTCGATCTTGTCAGCTTTAGGTGCTTCATCACAGTCTATGCTTTTGTCAACGGCCTCAGAGTCACTGTTACAATCACTGTAGAAGACATCCTCTTCACCCAGATTACCATATGAATTCGATATCGATGATGTCGAAGTGCCATTATCGTCTTCATGCTTCCTTTTTAGGAGTCCATCATTTTTACAAAGTAAGAAAGATCTACTTGAATTCGACTGGAATGTATTCTCACTTTTCACGTTAAGGATTCTTCCATTGTCTTCATTCTTCCATAAATCATCATCGTCCTTCAATTTAAGTTCTTCGTCGAGATCGGAAGAGCCACGAACATAATCTCTCTCAAGACAAGGAAAATTATTGTCGTAATGCAGATCACTATTCCTTAGTCTAGTAGATCCATCGTTGTACTCTGGCTTGTACGCAGGCTTAACGTTACAAGTTCTGTCATGTCTTTTTAAGCTCTCTCTCCGCGTAAACGACTTGTTACATCGAACGCAACTTATCATATTGCGTAGTGGATTTTTAACACAGTCATTCTTCTGGTGTTGTCTTCCATTCTTTCTCAAGATAAATTCTTTGCTGCAAAACTTACACCTGTGTCCTTTCGATACAGCGACAGACACCGAATCAGGATTCATATTAGTTACTGTGACTAATGTTAGATACAAACAGACAGTTTTCCAATTGGAACCATTACTTAAATATAATTTTTTAAATATTTCTTAAGCGAGAGTTATCTCATGCAAAGGTACTTGTTGTAAGTAGTTCTGCTTTTCAACAACAGATGACACCACGTATTGCTTGCAGGTAAATATTATTTATTTCTTTCATGCGGGATGCAGGATTCTCACTAACGATCGCAATACAGGGATGGCATCGCTAGACTCCAAGGAGAAGGTAGTTTGTTCATCCAGTTAGTGTTTCTCAGATTTCTCAGGGTATATATTATTATTATATGACTGAATAATGATTTTTTTTAAAATTCCACCTAATAAAAATAAAATAGAAGCACTCAGAGAAAACCATCAGGGATGATGTCGTTTATAAACATCATAAATTACCAATTTTTTTTAAAAAATTTCAAATTTAATTCTGATTAAGCAAAGAGTTCACAAGCCCGCTTGTGCTAGAACTCTCATGTTGCTTAAGCAAAGAGTTCACAAGCCCGCTTGTGCTAGAACTCTCATGTTGCTTAAGCAAAGAGTTCACAAGCCCGCTTGTGCTAGAACTCTCATGTTGCTTAATCAGAATTAAATTTGGAATTTTTTAAAAAAAATTGGTAATTTATGATGTTTATAAACGACATCATCCCTGATGGTTTTCTCTGAGTGCTTCTATTTTATTTTTATTAGGTGGAATTTTAAAAAAAATCATTATTCAGTCATATAATAATAATATATACCCTGAGAAATCTGAGAAACACTAACTGGATGAACAAACTACCTTCTCCTTGGAGTCTAGCGATGCCATCCCTGTATTGCGATCGTTAGTGAGAATCCTGCATCCCGCATGAAAGAAATAAATAATATTTACCTGCAAGCAATACGTGGTGTCATCTGTTGTTGAAAAGCAGAACTACTTACAACAAGTACCTTTGCATGAGATAACTCTCGCTTAAGAAATATTTAAAAAATTATATTTAAGTAATGGTTCCAATTGGAAAACTGTCTGTTTGTATCTAACATTAGTCACAGTAACTAATATGAATCCTGATTCGGTGTCTGTCGCTGTATCGAAAGGACACAGGTGTAAGTTTTGCAGCAAAGAATTTATCTTGAGAAAGAATGGAAGACAACACCAGAAGAATGACTGTGTTAAAAATCCACTACGCAATATGATAAGTTGCGTTCGATGTAACAAGTCGTTTACGCGGAGAGAGAGCTTAAAAAGACATGACAGAACTTGTAACGTTAAGCCTGCGTACAAGCCAGAGTACAACGATGGATCTACTAGACTAAGGAATAGTGATCTGCATTACGACAATAATTTTCCTTGTCTTGAGAGAGATTATGTTCGTGGCTCTTCCGATCTCGACGAAGAACTTAAATTGAAGGACGATGATGATTTATGGAAGAATGAAGACAATGGAAGAATCCTTAACGTGAAAAGTGAGAATACATTCCAGTCGAATTCAAGTAGATCTTTCTTACTTTGTAAAAATGATGGACTCCTAAAAAGGAAGCATGAAGACGATAATGGCACTTCGACATCATCGATATCGAATTCATATGGTAATCTGGGTGAAGAGGATGTCTTCTACAGTGATTGTAACAGTGACTCTGAGGCCGTTGACAAAAGCATAGACTGTGATGAAGCACCTAAAGCTGACAAGATCGAAGAATGTAACGGTGTCCTGAGACCGAAACGATGGAAACGATGTGTTATAATAAATAAATCTGATAACGCTTATTATGATCACTGGGACGATTGTGATATTAAAAGTATTTATAATAAACTAGCAAGTGAGATGGTGGTAGAAGAGATTAATTACACATCGTGGAAAGATCCAAACATATTGGTTGACCGGCTAAGACTTCTACATGGCTCGCTTTGTGCAGGAAACTATTCGTGCATAAAAGAAATATTCTTCATACTCGAAGAACTGAGGAAAGCTGGCTACATACAATAATGGCTTATTTTACTTCTATTTGTATAATCTTAAGAAATAAATTAAATATTAAAAGTAAAAATTTAATGTTTTTATTTCTTGCATTCTGATTTCTAACTAAGACTTAGTTCTCGTAACTTGTGTTACCAAATGTGCTGCCTTTTTTGATTGTGCTTCCAAAATGTGCTTCCTTCTTTTGTTGATGGTGCTTCCAAATGTGCTGCCTTTTTTGATTGTGCTTCCAAAATGTGCTGCCTTTTTGATGGTGCTTCCAAAATGTGCTTCCTTTTTGTTGATGGTGCTTCCAAAATGTGCTTCCTTTTTGTTGATTGTGCTTCCGATTGTGCGTTGTTTCTATGATTGTGCTTCCTTTTTCGTTGAATGTGCTTCCAAATGTGCTTCCTTTTTGTGGATTGTGCTTCCAAATGTGCTTCCTTTTTGTGATTGTGCTTCCAAATGTGCTTCCTTTTTGTGATTTTGCTTCCGATTGTGCTTCCTTTTCTATGAATGTGCTTCCGATTGTGCTTCCTTTTTGTTGATTGTGCTTCCGATTGTGCGTTGTTTATATGATTGTGCTTCCTTTTTCGTTGAATGTGCTTCCAAATGTGCTTCCTTTTTGTGGATTGTGCTTCCAAATGTGCTTCCTTTTTGTGATTGTGCTTCCAAATGTGCTTCCTTTTTGTGATTGTGCTTCCGATTGTGCTTCCTTTTCTATGAATGTGCTTCCGATTGTGCTTCCTTTTTGTTGATGGTGTTTACAAATGTGCTGCCTTTTCGTAGTCGGTGCTTCCAAATGTGCTGCCTTTTCGTTGTCGGTGCTGTCAAATGTGCTACCTTTTCGTATTCGGTGCTTCCAAATGTGCTGCCTTTTCGTAGTCGGTGCTTCCAAATGTGCTGCCTTTTCGTTGTCGGTGCTGCCAAATGTGCTGCCTTTTCGTTGTCGGTGCTGCCGAATGTGCTGCCTTTTCTTAGTCGGTGCTTCCAAATGTGCTGCCTTTTCGTAGTCGGTGCTTCCAAATGTGCTGCCTTTTCGTTGTCAGTGCTGCCAAATGTGCTGCCTTTTCGTAGTCTGTGCTTCCAAATGTGCTGCCTTTTCGTAGTCGGTGCTTCCAAATGTGCTGCCTTTTCGTTGTCGGTGCTGCCAAATGTGCTGCCTTTTCGTTGTCGGTGCTTCCAAATGTGCTGCCTTTTCGTAGTCGGTGCTTCCAAATTTGCTGCCTTTTTTGTTGATGGTACTTCTATTTTTTTAATGTTGTTTTGACTCTAGTATTTTAGTAAATTGTTCTTGATTTGACTAGCGTATTATTCAAACCGGTTAATGTATAAAAACGAGTCCTAGACAGCAGGACGCCCAATTTGTTACTGCCGTCGACGGTGTACGGATCACCTAGTTTGTTTCTTCTGGTGCATAAGTCGCGTAACTGCCTGTTCTTGAGACTTCGATGGCATCTTTACCGACTTTAACGTCGTACTCGATGGAGGATGTACCATCGACAGATGTAAAGGATGATCGTCTGCTTGGGACTGTATTCACCAACACGAATAAGAAAGATACACGCAAGCATAAAGCTAATGTTGGTGACATTGTGAGAATCTCCAAGCAGAAAGGTGTCTTTGAGAAAGGTTTCACAGCGAATTGGAGTTCTGAACTTTTCCGTGTGATGTTACAGTGACTCTGAGGCTGTTGACAAAGACATAGACTATGATGAAACACCTAAAGCTGCCAAGATCGAAGAATGTGGCGGTGTCCTGAGACCGAAACGGTGGAAACGACGTGATATATTAAATAAATCTGATCAAGCTTGTGATGATCACCGTCTCAAACATGAAAGTTACCCTGAGGTTGGTGGTAAAACGGAAGACACCAGAGATCGTAATATTTATAAAGGTGCAAGGAAGATGGTGGTAGAAGAGATTGATTACACATCATGGAAAGATCCAAACATATTGGTTGACCGGCTAAGACTTTTACATGGTTCGCTTTGTGCAGGAAACTATTCGTGCATCAAAGAAATATCCTTCATACTCAAGGAACTGAGGAATGCTGGCTACATACAATAATGGCTTGTTTTACTTGCATTTGTATAATGTAAAGCAATAAAATAAATAATTTAAATTATAAGAATTTAATGTTTTTATTTCTTGTATTCTGATTTCTTACTAAGACTTAGATCTCGTAACTTGTGCTTCCTTTTTGCCTTTTTTTGTTGATGGAGCTTCCAAATGTGCTGCCTTTTCGATGATGGTGCTTCCAAATGTGCTGCCTTTTCGTTGTCGGTGCTTCCAAATGTGCTGCCTTTTCGTTGTCGGTGCTGCCAAATGTGCTGCCTTTTCGTAGTCGGTGCTTCCAAATGTGCTGCCTTTTCGTAGTCGGTGCTGCCTTTTCGTTGGTGGTGCTGTCTTTTCGTTGATGGTGCTTCCTTTTTGTTGATTGCGCGTAGTACAAAATGTAGTGATTGAATATTTACTAGTTTATCACCTCTTGGTGTTACTAAAATATTTTTCAAGGTTACTTGCTCCTTTAGAATGTATAAAAATGTCACGATGGATTAATTGAATATAATTAGCTAACGACGAAGGTCATGTGGTCCTGAAATGACTAGCCTATACGTCTGATAATGACATGACTCGGTCTCATGGACTGAAGACAATTGTTCTTTATGTGCGGTTTTGTACATGAACGGCTTATAGGTTATTCAGATTATTCAAAAATTAGACTTTCATGATAGGCTTATCGTCACTGTATTAATTCTTTGGTTAGGTATATTGACTTATGATTAATAAACTCCGCGAAAGGTAACGGAAAAAAGAATTTAAAATTTATTTAATAATTAGTTACAACTGTCACTGGTCAAGAATCTAACCGTGGACATGGATCCATCGATTCAATTTGTAAATTAATAATTGATTTTTTCGGAGACTATTGGAATTTTTCCCGCATTTCTAACTAAATAATTACATGATTTCAACATGGCGGTCAAATTTCAAGATGGTGGGCACCTCAGCAATAATAAATTATTACTGCACTGTAGCATGTTAGAATAGAATTTGCATGATGGTAAGACAAGTACACACAATATGGTGACCTCCAGCAGACGAAAACATGATGGTGGCAATGACCGCTAGCATGTACTGAACATAAAATGACGGATCCGTGATGGACATCAAGGTCAAAGTCAAAGATCAATGTCGAGGTCAAATTTCAAGGTTAAGGTTAAATTTCAAGGTCAAGGTCAAAGGTCAAGGTCAAAGGTCAAGGTCAAGGTCAAAGGTGTGGTGACGTCATACCAGCTGATGGTAAATACCTTGTTATTGGTGGAGGTAGGTCAGTCTGAAGGTGGCTTCTGTGGAGGAAGGATCTGTTGATTTTATATTTTTTGCCCTCGCCGGTTTCGAATCAAGGACGGGAATCGATATAAACAGAATTCTATTAAGTTAATTTTTTGATGAATTTTGAACTTTTTTTTTTCATTAAAATCGTATAATAAATAAAGATTTTCAAGATGGTGTCTAAATTTAAAGATGGCGACCATAACGATAATTGTAACATTAATAGGACCCAATATGGCGGTCTTAACGAAAAGTGTAAGAATGATATGGTACTCAACCAAGATGGCGGGTGTAACGAAATATGCAACATTTATATAATCCAAGATGTCGACCGTAACAATAACTGCAACAGTGGTTTTTAAGATTTTTATTTAATTCGATTATTTAATTTTTTTAATGATTTTTAAAATTTTTCCCGATTTTCTAACATAAAAATTGCGGATTTTCAAGATGGCGACCGTAACGAAAATTGCAATGGTGACGACATGATTCGAAGTTGGTGGAAATTACTAGAACTACAAAATGGCAAATGGATTAGCATGGATTAACATATGGATTAGCATAGATTGACATACGGATTAGCATAGATTGGCATACAGGTTAGCATAGATTGGTATACGAATTAGCATAGATTGGCATACGGATTGGCATAGATTGACATGGATTAGCATAGATTGGCATGGATTAGGTTAGGTTAGCATAGATTAGCATATGGATTAGGTTAGGTTAGCATAGATTAGCATATGGATTAGGTTAGGTTAGGTTAGGTTAGCATAGATTAGCATATGGATTAGGTTAGGTTAGGTTAGGTTAGGTTAGGTTTGGGTAGGTTAGGTTAGGTTAGGTTAGGTTTAGTTTAGTTTAGTTTAGGTTAGGTTAGGTTAGGTTAGCATAGATTAGCATATGGATTAGGTTAGGTTAGTTTAGTTTAGTTTAGTTTAGTATAGTTTAGTTTAGGTTAGTTTAGGTTAGGTTAGGTTTGGTTTAGTTTAGTTTAGTTTAGGTTAGGTTAGGTTAGGTTAGCATAGATTAGCATATGGATTAGGTTAGGTTAGTTTAGTTTAGTTTAGTTTAGTTTAGGTTAGGTTAGGTTTGCATAGATTAGCATATGGATTAGGTTAGGTTAGGTTAGGTTAGTTTAGTTTAGGTTAGGTTAGGTTTGCATAGATTAGCATATGGATTAGGTTAGGTTAGTTTAGTTTAGTTTAGTTTAGTTTAGGTTAGGTTAGGTTAGGTTAGCATAGATTAGCATATGGATTAGGTTAGGTTAGGTTAGGTTAGGTTAGGTTAGGTTTAGTTTAGTTTAGTTTAGTTTAGTTTAGTTTAGTTTAGTTTAGGTTAGGTTAGGTTAGGTTAGGTTAGCATAGATTAGCATATGGATTAGGTTAGGTTAGGTTAGGTTAGTTTAGGTTAGGTTAGGTTAGTTTAGGTTAGGTTAGGTTAGGTTAGGTTAGGTTAGCATAGATTAGCATATGGATTATGTTAGGTTAGGTTAGGTTAGTTTAGGTTAGGTTAGGTTAGGCGTGCGAAGGAAGTACCTACGGGCTCCGACCAACAGCGCTTCTCTGCTGTGAAGTATTAGGAGATCAGAACTTGAGAGGAGGTAGTAATAAAAACTTGCCGGTGCCGTTGCGCGTCGTGGAAGTAGAGCGCGCCAAAACACACGGTTGCCTGGCCGTATGTATCCGGCGTTCATAACACGTGTAGAAGTAGGCTTATATTCGTTACCTCCTGGCTGTTTATTACCGCCTAATACTTTTCATAGCGAGACGTCCTGGCGAGCTGGTCTGTCCGTCGTAACGGGACATTTTTTCGTGCGTACATGGCTGATGAACGTAACGGGACATTTTTTCTTGCGTACATGGTTGATGAATGTAACGGGACACTTTTTCGTGCGTGTATGGCTGGCGGAAGTGACGTAATCCAACATGGGTGATGAAGCGAAGCCTTAAGGTAGCTGGATCGGATCCCCGGATCCCCCACCACCCACCGGTGCGCCAGGATGAACTATATATAGGTACCTACTGACCACAACTTTAAAAGGTCAAGCAAAAACAAAAATTAAATATTAATATATGTCTTATTTATCTTTTTTTTTTTTTACAAAATTAGCAGATGATATATGGCAGTTATCTATGAACGAAAATTTTTAACGAAACAAAAATTTAATTGTAATGTAATGGAACATGTTTAGAAATTTTCCTAACATTGAAAAAAAATGCAATTAATCCGCATACACAATGCAAAACGTTCTTCAACCTGCAAACATTTAAGTGGCGATATTTTCATGAAATAAAAAAACCGACCGTTCTATTATTTTTACACCTGGCTATCACCAACTTTGTAACTGTGTACCTGCTCGCAACGGAACTGGATGGATACCAGACTTAATGACGATTTCTAGGTTAAAATGAAATGTTGGATTATACTTTGTGACACTTATAATTTATTTTGTGTAAAAGTGCCTATCTAACATTAATTTACTATTTAAATCATAAACAACCCGTTTTAGATAAGTGAAATAATGTTATTAATTATCCAGTAGTAAATTCAGAGTTAAAAATCACCGGTCTACAATTAATTTAGTTATTCTTATGGGTGGATTCCCAAATTGCGACGACAGATAATAACGTAAAATGAAAGAATACTTTTGTTCCAATTTTATTAACTTTCTTCGTTTAAAAAGTATGAGTTATTACATTTAGAAAAGTGTTTCACGTATATGTCATAATTATTTGTGACAAAAATTTTGGGAGTTATTCAAAACCTGGAAAGATCAAATATTAAAATATGACATACAAAAAAAATAATTTTTAATGGCTTTTGATAAATAAAAAACATTTAGTTAAAATGTTTGTGCAAACTTTTTATACCGATTTTTTTTTTCAAGTTACACCTATAAATTAAATTACTTATATTATTTAAGTTAATTTGCAGACGCTGACTAGCATGGAGAAGGAATGAGAAAAGTGTATTCCGAAAAACTTCCCAGCAGTGGAAACTTTCTATTCACTATCCCCGAGTCAGATCCTAAAGTAATACTTCTTTAGAAAAGCTCTGAAAAATTTATGAGCGTGACTTGTTACGATGCGCGCGCACACCGTGCAACGAATTTTTTTCAGGACGAAAAAATCCTACATAAAAATAAAAATTATGTGTGTGTGCTTTTGAATCTTATACTTTAGTGATTGATGTTGGATACTAGTCCATGTCATTAAATATATATATTCATTGTGAATATTAGTGATATAAATTGTATCTATAAACTTTTTAAAGTGTTTTTATGTTAGTTTAGGTTCACGTGTGTATAATTTAATTGCAATGAAATAATTCCATAATTAACAAATAAATAATTGATATTAATTAATTATAATAAACATTAAGCATTTTTATTTTCGTTAAAATTTATCTCGATTATTTTACTAATTTAAATAATTTATTTTATACACGTGTTTGTATTAATACTGAATTCTGAAGATTTTTCTAAATTTTATTTGATTGAATTGATATTTTATCAACCGTATTATAACATTACATCAGGTTTTTTATTATTTTATTTCTATTAATTATTTGCATGCAAAATTGAAGTTAGTTTTTTTTATTATTCCAAGTAAGTAGGTGCATCTTAAAACGTGGTACATAAGTACACGAACCCATTTTTTATGTTGTAGGAATTAAAAATAGGATAGGTTACGTGTGTTACACAAATAAAACTCTTGCAAAAATGCAGTTTTAATTTTGCGGAAGAGAATGGTTTTTGTACGTCCAGATGTTGGTAACTAAAAGTAAATGTTGGTTAGGCTACGTCAGTAACCTATAAAATAACCTTACATCAAAAATCTACTTACGAAAAACTCTAACAATGACTACTTGCCAAGAACTAAATGTTTATACAGGTTATTGCAAGAAGTTTTGACTACTTTAAGAATCAAATGTGAAGAACATTAAAAAAATTTAAAACTTTTAAGCATTCCAACTGAGTTTAATGGAAGACTCGAAACATCTAAGAAACCTACTTGATTATATTGTGTTCGCATCACTGGTGTATTATCTGTCCACATGCGCGTACAATTTTATTAGAGATAAAGAAATTATTAGGGACAGGAAAAATTCGCGGGTTCAATGACCTCTAGGATGAACTCCACAGTTCTACGTACACTCGGTCAAATGCCACCCACTCATTGGCTGCTGTCTTGTGAGACGTCCCAACGTAGCAGCCTGTGATTCGATAAAGCTTTGGTCGGGCGTTTCTCATTGGCCCAGAGTCATCCAGGTGAGTTGTGAGCCAATAGCAGAGGCAGCACCGAGGTATAGGCCCTATCTATTTGTATTTTAGCCTATCGCGAAATGAATTCGCGAATTTTTCCGGTCTCTAGTAATTATCATTCTTCCTCATCCGAGCACCATTCAAAAAATTTCTTAATCGTCAAAAAGTGGACCCGAGACTCAAAATCTCGACGACTTTCTGCAATGCGTGAAGAAAAGAGCAATAGAATTGAAACCCCACGTACACTTTGTCACTCTGATGAAAAACATATCAAACAATACTTATATTTTATAAAGGGGAGTTGTCTGTAAAGTCGGTTTACGGACGATAATTTTTTTTTACGTGATAACGTCATAAGAAAATATTGATGGAAAATTGCATACTTTTTATTTTTCAAATAATATTTACAGTTTTTGCAAATTTAATTTAAATAAGTTGTTTAAATATAACCACGAAAAATTAGTTTAAAAGCCCGCCTTAACCTGTTTGATATTATAGAAGATTTTCTCGCACGGTGGTTGGCCGGTTCTTGCACGCTCGGCTCAGGCGGAACGTGACAATTTTTCGTGCGTGCAGCCGGCGTTCAGCGATTTATAAGACGTTATCACGTTAAACGGTGATAACATTTTAGGCTTATCTTTTGATGATAAGAAGCTAGCCTCACGTGCTGAGGCCACTTTCTGCACCTCAGTCTTCCTGCACACTTTTTATATCATTTCTTAAATATTTTATTTTTTTGTCTTTTAAATACTGTTCAGATATTTTTTGCCGTATTTAAGTGGGTCATAAGTTATTTAATTTTTTTTATTATGAGTAGTTCATTTATTTAATATTTTTTGTTTTGGGTTTGATTCAGTTTTCGCGGATTCGACGGCCTTCAGGATAGACTGCACATTCCCCTGTACACTCGGGCAAATAAACACCAGTTCGTTGGCTGCTGACTTGTTTGAGTCGTCTCAGCTGGTTTGGTCTGCGATTCGATCCTTCTTTGGTTGAGGGTTTATAATCGGTTGAGATTCGTCTATATGAACAGTAAGCCAATAGCACAATCATCTAAAAGGTATATGTATTTGACTTCTGGCCTATCTCCGAATGAACCCGCGAAATTTTTCCGGTCTCTACCCTTTACTTACTCTTGTGGTCCCGCGACTGTACCCGCTCGTGCCGCGCGCTGGTCGAGGTTTTTTTTCCTAACCTAAGTTAAAACTAAGTGTGTAAGGGAGGGGTCTAGGTAGGGAAGACTCTAAGTGCGTCTCAGGGCAAGCCCTATACGCTCTAAACATGCGGGTTTTTAACCATGCTGAGAAGGTCACGTGCATCATGTGCTAGGAGGGGATTGGCCAGCCATGGCAGACGTTTTCGCCATGACTAACTCCCCTCACTCTTAATTCTAGACTAAAACTAGATAAGTTGGGCCCAGGTAAAACCTCCATAGACAGAGGGAAAACCCTGGGCACATACATGCGGGATGCAAAGGTCATGCATTATTACAAGCATGTGGATTACAGGAATAGAAGGATGGTCCTGGAAGAAGATTGCGGCGTGGTAGAAGTTCTACTATGCAAGGGGTGGGGCACTTGGACTTTTAGTCTGCATTGGTTTGGTCAGGTCTGGTCTTTTGGTGGCGGCTTATGCCGTTTCCCGTCGTGCTGCCAGTTAGCACTCATTGTGGCTGTGAGATATTCGAGGCATCGCGTGCGCCGCCAGCGCGCCCGGCGGCGAGGGGTGGAAACAACCCTCCCTCCCCTCCTCTGCTCCTTCATCACCCTCCCACTACCCCCTCCCTCCCCTCCCGCGGCGGTAATAACCGCGTTCGTTTACCGCGCGGCGAGGATTTACTAACACTCCCTCCCCCTCCTCCCCCGCGGCCGTCTTCCCCTCCCTCCCCCACCCCCAGGAGACTACCTCAAGCCTCACTCATCTGCATACTCGAAGTCTTCCTTCCCCGCGGCACGCAATGCCCCCGACGCAGATGTTCACCAGGGCAGAACCGAAGATTCCTGCGACTGGGTGGAGAGTTTCGGCCGAGCTCCTTGCAAGAGATAGATGCACGAGTCCGCTGTCGGCGCGCCGCCAATCGCAATGATCCAGCCACGTTCCCCCGCAAGTCGGCCGCCAATCACGAGGAAGGAACCTCTGGCGCGTGTGTACCATTCTGCTGTCTGATGATGGGCGCTCAGTGTTTTTGCCTACTCTGCAGGTAACTGCTCCCTGATGATGGCTACTGCAATGTCGACCGAAACTTCGGTGAATTATTCGGCCAAGGACACGGCTACAACCCGGAAGCCAAACTGATTTATAGTACAGGTTATTAGCTTTTTGTTGTTATCTTATTTAAACTGCGTTCTAAGGCCTTCTTATCTTAATATCTAGTTTTCTGGGACTTGTCGGTTATATCGAGCAGTAGTATCCTCTTTTAACTTAGCCTACTTTATTTTATACAAATATTTACTACATGACACAATTATTTATTCTAAAAATAAATTGAACCTCCTAATAAATTAATAATAATTCAAATAAGTAGCTTAGCTTCTGGGTTGTAGCCGCGTCCTTGGACGAATATAATTCATCGACGTTTCGGTCGACATTGCAGTCACCATCATCAGGGAGCAGTTACCTACCGATAGGTAACTACTAAGTAGGTAACTGCTCCTTGATGATGGCGACTGCAATGTCGACCGAAACGTCGGTGAATTATTTGCCAACGACACGGCTACAACCCAGAAGCCAAGCTACTTCAGTCAATGGCCGCGAAAGCGTGCGAACATTATTAATAATTCAAATAAACGTTTCTTCTGACGCAGTATTCATCACGCAAACTGCAGAATCAGTTTTGTGAAAGATTAAGGGGGAGGATACCTCGTCATCTTAGACTGATACAGAATGCATGTTCATCGCGAAGACAACAATGAGGTGGGAAGATATAACACAACTTGCAGGATAGAGCGATTCACGTGGCTGGTTTGTTGCAAATAATAGAGAAGGCATTTAACGTGGAAACTGAGCGCCTGGATTATGCTTTTTTTTTATTAAAATGGGTTTACAACCATTGCAAATCCTGTTGCTGTAGTAAAATCATTTCATCGAAATAATTGAAGGTGGAGTTTAAATTTCTACACGTTCAACGTAAGAGGATTCATCACAGCTGCTGAACCTGTGTATTTCAGGGTCTCGAAAGTTTCTCAATCATTTGCATAATTATCCATATTTAAAAAAAAATCGAATAGAACACATTGTCTCTTGGGAATAAAATTTTGTATTTTTTTGTGTTTACATCACCTTTATTCGTTACTGAACGTAGGCCTACTGTTTGCAAGCTGTATTCAGCCTAGTTTTCTTACGTTTTCTCGAATTTTTCCTATAAAAGCATGGTTAAGTCCTTAATGAAACCACTATTCAGAGCTTCCTTTATTGTCGTACAATTGCACGAACTTTCCATTTTGTAGCTACTAGCACGCAGTTTTTTTTTCCAGTACTGGAATTGTTTTTGTTAGTAATTTTAAATCTCAATAAATGAGTCAATAAAGTAAAAACACATTGAAAGAATAATTTCTGACAGGTGAGTGGAATTTCGACAGAACATGTACTCAGTAAGCAGCCGAAAATGTTGAAGTGGATTTTCTTTAGATACTGCCGGTAGGGCAAGACCAGGCGATGACTCAGCGGAGCGTAACCAAAAGTTAAACGCTAAGGAGTTTGGGAGGGTGAACGATGGAGTGGGGGCTAAAGAATACCGTAGAGACAGACAATTTGGAATACTCTTCGCAGGGGTTTATTTTTTTTTTTTTTTACCCGTCGCCATGTCAACCTCGGGTGTATACCATTTGTCCGAGTGACCACTTCTCCGAGTGACCACTTGTCCGAGACCTCCACTGTGTAGTTGAAGTGTGGAGTTTCACTTGTGACGTCCATGGCGGCCAGGACACCCACTAAATATCTCCAAGCCAGCCCATAGTCGCCGCGATTATGTATGTATATATATATATACTATATACATTCCCCCCTCCCCCGCTGGCCCCGGGCCAAAGGAAGAACCACAGACCACGAGGACCCTGAGTAACGGTCTTAAAAACCGCGCGACTTGAGGGTGTTCCATGCCCCGTGGGGCACTAGTTCCCCCCCCCCCCTTATTTTCCTTCCACTATCCCCTCCCTTCTGCCAAAGATTCAACCCTTCCCCAAACATGTAATCAAAACTGACCAAAATGATGAATTATACGTTTAGTTGTCCGACAGGGAAAGGGGTTCGTTGGTGATTTGGGGGGGGGGGGGGGGGATCTTTCTATTTGTCGGGGCCTTGTTGCGCCTGAGCTAGTCCCGAGAAGCAAGTCCCTGCCGCAACGCATGCTGGGAAACCTCGTTTCTTACGTTACACCGTACTACTGTGGGTGCGTTACGAAACAATGACGAGCGCGAATATTTACGAAGCGCGCGCGCGACATGCAACGAAATTTTCACAGGATTGAGGAAAAGACTACATACAAATAAAAAAAAATTGTTGTCTGTAAAGTCGGTTTACGGACGATAGTTTAACGTGACAACGTCATAACAAAACATTGATGAAATGATTTGCATACTTTTATGAATATAATTGTATCATTTTTATTTTAATAATAAAATAATAAATACTTGAAATTATACCAGTAATCAGATTTATAAAATGCAAGAATAATTAACCTTTATTGCCAAAATTGTTGTTGTAATAAGCAATGAAAACCACATAAACGTTTCACATCACTTTATAAACAGTCGAGTGGAAGAGAGATAGATGCGGCGCAAGCGTACAATGAGCGTAATGGGACACAGCGTAACGGAACAATGAGCGTAACGGGACACAGCGTAACGGAACAATGTGCGTAATGGGACACTTATTCGTGCGTGCAGCCGGCGTTCATCGATTTATTAGACGTCACGTCAAAATTACATATGTGCTTTTCAATCATGTACTTTAGTAATGGATTTTGAATACTGGTCCATATAATAAAAAATAATAATAATTTATTGTGAATTTAAGTGGTAGAAATTGGGTTTAGAACCATCTTCTGAAATAGTCCTCCAACCATCAACGTAATGTTTTAGTTACACGATGTAGCATATCTTCGCATCATAGTATTGACGAGTAAGTATAGTTTGATGAATTTAAGACGTAAGACTACTACGTCTTGCATCTATCGTGTCTCGAAACGAATTCCCTTTCCTTCCATTCGAAGATTTTTTGTTGTTATCTGCCTTCGACATCAAAACACAGACAAAATTCGATCGTCTTCGTACTGCCCTGTCTAACTATCCGGCCAATCAGCACCCTCAGGTTTGCATAATTTACACTAATTTCTCTATTAAACATTATATAAATTATTTGACTCATGTCTAAATCATTGAATCATAACATAAATACATACGATAGTAATTGGGTTCGTTGTTAGCTTGGAATCATGTTCGTATTTAATTATATCACTAATTTTTATAAACGCATGTTTAGTAAACCGACTTTCCAATGGCTAAGAAATACCAAAACCTAATTTGGCGTGCATGTAATAATTCTTACAGCAGGGTAATATTATACCACTAGCTAAGAACAATGCAAAGACAAAATAAAAATAAATATTATAATGGCAATAAGACTTTTGTGGAGCTTCTATGAAATTTATACCTTCAAAATACGACCAATCATAACTGCAAGGGGTGGGGAAAAAAACAAGGGTAGAAGAACAAAAAAATTCATAACCACCTTAGTAGGAATGCCATCAAATTCGTTCAGATTGTTTGTAAACCTTAAAAATTGAAACCCGGAGTGGACATATCCAAGTTTTTTTTTTTTAATGATTCATGCCTTGGGTAAATTTGATTTAATAAAAATTTTCCGACATAATGCCAATGCAGTTTTGCACTGTTTGTCACGGAAAAGAAATGCAAGAATGCTAAATCCTTACATAGTATAAAACAAAGTCGCTTCCCGCTGTCTGTCTGTCCCTATATAGGTATGCTTAGATCTTTAAAACTACGCAACGGATTTTGATGTGTTTTTTTTAAATAGATAGAGTGATTCAAGAGGAAAGTGTTTATGTATAATACATGCATATTATAGTAGAGAAACACTGATGATTTTAGAGGTTTTTAATGTGATTTAAATAAACACATTTTTTTGCGCTTACATTTGCAAACGCTGGTTGAACCCTACGAGATAGATCAATATAATGTACTACAGTATTGTACACTTTAATTGGTCTACAAAAAAAGTCCGCGATGGTATATGTCTATCTCTTAGGGATAACACACAATAACCATTTTTTATCCTTTACTTTTTACGAGAAATAATGGATTTTTTGCGAAGCGATTTTAAGCAATACAGCATTAATCCTTATCCAATTAAGTACCTTAAATACATTGTGCATTTAATATAGATCAATATGGCCCTTTACAGCATGTAATTTAATTTAAATGAATATTGTCGAAGATATTACAGATTTAAAATGCAGGGACATAGTGGTTGCGGCGATACCGGCCGGGGGGCCGGTATGTAAAGACATTCTGTATACAATTACACTACATTCTTCCTTTAGTTTAGGTACGCGAGCTGACTGGCAGCTTGGTGGGAACAACAACATGTTGCCCCTAAAGACCAGTACCAACCAAACCAAATGTGGACAAAAGGTCCAAGCTCCCAAATTCCTTAGTAGAATTTTTCTATCTGCCCAACTCTTCTTCCAGGACCATCCTTCTTTTCCTGTACTCAACCTGCCTGCTAATAATGCATGATATTTTTGCATCCTGCATGAAAGTGCCCAGGGTTTTCCCTCTGTCTATGGAGGTTTTACCTGGGCCCAACTTATCTAGTAATTAGTCTAGAATTAAGATAGGGCGCCAATTGCGGCCATGGCTGGCCAATCCCCGAGCAAAGCACACGATGCATGCTTCCCTTTCTGCATGGCTTAAACCCAGCATGATTAGGCGTAAGGGCTTCTGCCTGGGACGCACCTAGAGTCTTCCCTAACCCAGACCCCTCCCAAACAAAATACACTTAGTTTTAGTTAGGTTAGGAAAAAAAAAATTATTTAGTATCAGCATTGCAACCATCTGATTTCGAAAAAGGTCCCCTTCACCCTGTGTTCAGCCCGGGCAAAGGCCGGGTACTGCAGCTAGTAAGAACTAGAAATGGAAACATAAACCCACAGAGAAAAAGCCTAATTCCACTGCTATTGAACATATGGATCACACGATGAAGCTAAAAGGGTTATGGGCAACACAACGACGACAACACAACGATTGCACGTGCTACTTCGCGGTCGGAATAAAAAATAAACACCATTTTGTGAGTTGTCATACTTTCTCACTAAATTGTATCATTTTAAATGTACTTCACTAACCTTTCCTTTTTAGTTGCGGTCACCTAGCCAAGCGAAAAAACCTAACCTCCCGGAATAAAAATAAACAATGAATTTTTGCAGGGATTTTATTCGTATAACACACCTAACCGGGGACGCTCAACAACGCCGAAATACCACAACGCCGAAATGCCAAATTGACCTCAACGCCGACAGCCAGAAAACTGCTGTGTACCACAACGCCGAATTACCACAACGCCGAAATAGACTAACGCCCAAAAATGTCATTGCAGGACTGCCACAAAGGTTAGGTTAGGTTAAACTAGGTTATGTTAGACTAGGTTAGGTTAGACTAGGTTAGGTTAGACTAGGTTAGGTTAGACTAGGTTAGGTTAGGCTAGGTTAGGTTAGGCTAGCTAGGATAGACTAGGTTAAGTTAGGTTAGGTTATATTACGCTAGGTTAGGTTAGGTAAGGTTAGGTTTGATTGTGGTATTTCGGCGTTAAGGTACATTTAAGAAACACACAAAAATTCATTCAGTTGTTATTTCAGCGTTGTGGTACACAGCAGTTTTCTAGCTGTCGGCGTTGTGGTCAATTTTGACATTCGGCGTTATGAAATTTCGGCGTGGTGGCAACGACCCCACCTAACCTACCTTGCAATTTTGGAACAGCAATAGTATTTTTTTTTATTTATAAAGATGAACGAACGAGTATCATCCGGGCTCTGGCTCGGGGTCTATGAATAGTAGTCTTCCTACACTGCGCGCGACACAAGAAAGTAGACGCACGAGACAAAGAGGGGAGACAGAAATTAAGTTGGTAGGAGTGCCACGCGGCGTGAGGGAGGTTCTGGGGAGGAGGGGGGAGGCGGGAAGAAAGGGAACAAAGCCGGTGGAGTAATATGTCGGCCAATATGGATGAGTGTCCGGATTGGAGGTGACGCGCGGTGGCGAACCGCAGATTGCCACCCGCGCCATATTGCTCTGCCCCGCGCGCGGGACGACAGCGCCCCAAGCGACAGCCAGGGCAACTCCCCGCCGCGAGCGAGGTCTCTTCCACGACGTGACTCTATGCCGACCGCGTCGTGCTACCCGGCTAGCTCCACACGCTTCGAACACAAACTGTTCGGTGACCTTTTGACGTGATAACGTCTTGTAAACCGATGAACGCCGGCTGCACGCACGAAAAAGCATGACTCAGTGTCACGTTCCGCCTGAGCCGAGCGTGCAAGAACCGGCGAGAAAAATCTCCTATAATATCAAACAGGTTTCTTTAATATTTGATCTTGATGTTGACTGTTTTCAGCTTTTATACTTGTTACAAATTACACAAATTAGATACTCTTTCTGTAATGAAACTCTAACAACTTACTGAAATATGGGTAGAGACCGGAAAAATTCGCGGATTCATTTCGCGAGAGGCTAAAATTAAAATACATATACCTTTAAGCTGCTTTTTATTTCGGCTCATAATTAATCTGGACGACTCTGAGCCAATAAGAAAACCTCAACCAAAGAAGGATCTAATCACAGGCAAACCATTTGAGACGACTCACAAGTCAGCAGCCAATGAACTGGCGTTATTTGCCCAAGTGTACAGGACACTGTGTAGTCTATCCTGAAGGGCATTGTACCGCGAATTTTCCCAGTCTCTAAATATGGTATATTTATACATAGGGACCGGAAAAATTCGCGGGTTCAATGACCTCCAAGATGAACTCCATAGTTCTACGTACACTCGGTAAAATGCCACCCACTCATTGGCTGCTGTCTTGTGAGACGTCCCAACGTAGCAGCCTGTGATTCTTATAAAGCTTTGGTCGGGTGTTTCTCATTGGCCCAGAGTCATCCAGGTGAGTTGTGAGCCAATGGCAGAGGCAGCACTGAGGTATAACTATTTGTATTTTAGCCTATCGCGAATAGAATTCGCGAATTTTTCCTGTCTCTACTACGGAGACGCCGTTCCACGTTCTCACAGCGAAGCAATGTCACATACTCGGCCGTCGCTAAGGGTGGATCTGGATGGTAGGGAAAAGGATACATAAAAATCTCACAAATTTGAAAAATATTAATTCATCAAAAATTTGTCGTTATTTTTCATTATACCGAAAGCTAAACCCTTTTCACAACGGCAGTAATATTTGGCTTCCGTAAAATAAATAACTTTTTTTTCTAGCTCTCCCGCTTATTTTTGTCTCGCAAAAATATATTCTCTGAAAAGACTGGCGTGGTTGGAAGTATTTCAACTGGATAGAAAATAAAACCAGACTGCGAATGTAATTTACATAAAGTTATCCAAAGAAACCGCTAACAACCACAAATTCTATTTCCTCCGTTGTGTCATCACTAAGCAGAAATGACTGCCACCCTTTTTACCTCTTCATTTTCCTTCCCCCCTTGGTTCCTCATTCCAGGACCAAACCCCTCCCCCCCCCCCCCCCCCCCCCGAAGTGGTCGCTAACCCTCGCGAGTCGGAGGATCAAGTTAACTCAGTCCGGCAAAGGCTCGGCTCGAGGTACAGTCGGACGATCGGCAGCTTGGGTCGAGGCGAGCGGGAGGTACAGTCGAGCCATCGGCAGCGTGGGTCGAGGCGAGCGGGAGGTACAGTCGAGCCATCGGCAGCGTGGGTCGAGGCGAGCGGGAGGTATAGTCGAGCAATCGGCAGCGTGGGTCGAGGCGAGCGGGACGTACAGTCGGGCCATCGGCAGCGTGGGTCGAGGCGAGCGGGACGTACAGTCGAGCCATCGGCAGCGTGGGTCGAGGCGAGCGGGAGGTACAGTCGAGCCATCGGCAGCGTGGGTTGAGACGAGCGGGACGTACAGTCGAGCCATCGGCAGCGTGGGTCGAGTCGAGCGGGAGGTACAGTCGAGCCATCGGCAGCGTGGGTCGAGGCGAGCGGGAGGTACAGTCGAGCCATCGGCAGCGTGGGTCGAGGCGAGCGGGAGGTACAGTCGAGCCATCGGCAGCGTGGGTCGAGGCGAGCGGGAGGTACAGTCGAGCCATCGGCAGCGTGGGTTGAGACGAGCGGGACGTACAGTCGAGCCATCGGCAGCGTGGGTCGAGTCGAGCGGGAGGTACAGTCGAGCCATCGGCAGCGTGGGTCGAGGCGAGCGGGAGGTACAGTCGTGCAATCGGCAGCGTGGGTCGAGGCGAGCGGGAGGTACAGTCGAGCCATCGGCAGCGTGGGTCGAGGCGAGCGGGAGGTACAGTCGAGCCATCGGCAGCGTGGGTTGAGACGAGCGGGACGTACAGTCGAACCATCGGCAGCGTGGGTCGAGTCGAGCGGGAGGTACAGTCGAGCCATCGGCAGCGTGGGTCGAGGCGAGCGGGAGGTACAGTCGAGCAATCGGCAGCGTGGGTCGAGGCGAGCGGGAAGTACAGTCGAGCCATCGGCAGCGTGGGTCGAGGCGAGCGGGAGGTACAGTCGAGCAATCGGCAGCGTGGGTCGAGGCGAGCGGGAGGTACAGTCGAGCCATCGGCAGCGTGGGTTGAGACGAGCGGGAGGTACAGTCGAGCAATCGGCAGCCGGGGTCGAGGCGAGCGGGAGGTACATTCGAGCAATCGGCAGCGTGGGTCGAGGCGAGCGGGAGGTACAGTCGAGCCATCGGCAGCGTGGGTCGAGGCGAGCGGGAGGTACAGTCGAGCCATCGACAGCTTGGGTCGAGGCCAGAGTTAGAGGTACAGTCGGACGATCGGCAGCGTGGGTCGAGGCGAGCGGGAGGTATAGTCGAGCAATCGGCAGCGTGGGTCGAGGCGAGCGGGAGGTACAGTCGATCAATCGGCAGCGTGGGTCGAGGCGAGCGGGAGGTACAGTCGAGCAATCGGCAGCGTGGGTCGAGGCGAGCGGGAGGTACAGTCGAGCAATCGACAGCGTGGGTCGAGGCGAGCGGGAGGTACAGTCGGGCCATCGACAGCTTGGGTCGAGGCGAGCGGGAGGTATAGTCGAGCAATCGGCAGCGAGGGTGAGGCGAGCGGGAGGTACAGTCGATCAATCGGCAGCGTGGGTCGAGGCGAGCGGGAGGTACAGTCGAGCAATCGGCAGCGTGGGTCGAGGCGAGCGGGAGGTACAGTCGAGCAATCGACAGCGTGGGTCGAGGCGAGCGGGAGGTACAGTCGGGCCATCGACAGCTTGGGTCGAGGCGAGCGGGAGGTATAGTCGAGCAATCGGCAGCGTGGGTCGAGGCGAGCGGGAGGTACAGTCGAGCAATCGGCAGCGTGGGTCGAGGCGAGCGGGAGGTACAGTCGAGCAATCGACAGCGTGGGTCGAGGCGAGCGGGAGGTACAGTCGGGCCATCGACAGCTTGGGTCGAGGCGAGCGGGAGGTATAGTCGAGCAATCGGCAGCGTGGGTCGAGGCGAGCGGGAGGTACAGTCGAGCAATCGACAGCGTGTGTCGAGGCGAGCGGGAGGTAATGTCGAGCAATCGGCAGCGTGGGTCGAGGCGAGCGGGAGGTACAGTCGAGCCATCGACAGCTTGGGTCGAGGCGAGCAGGAGGTACAGTCGGGCCATCGACAGCTTTGGTCGAGGCGAGCGGGAGGTACAGTCGAGCAATCGGCAGCGTGGGTCGAGGCGAGCGGGAGGTACAGTCGAGCAATCGACAGCGTGGGTCGAGGCGAGCGGGAGGTACAGTCGAGCAATCGGCAGCGTGGGTCGAGGCGAGTGGGAGGTACAGTCGGGCCATCGACAGCTTTGGTCGAGGCGAGCGGGAGGTATAGTCGAGCAATCGGCAGCGTGGGTCGAGGCGAGCGGGAGGTATAGTCGATCAATCGGCAGCGTGGGTCGAGGCGAGCGGGAGGTACAGTCGTGCAATCGGCAGCGTGGGTCGAGGCGAGCGGGAGGTACAGTCGAGCAATCGACAGCGTGGGTCGAGGCGAGCGGGAGGTACAGTCGGGCCATCGACAGCTTGGGTCGAGGCGAGCGGGAGGTATAGTCGAGCAATCGGCAGCGTGGGTCGAGGCGAGCGGGAGGTACAGTCGAGCAATCGGCAGCGTGGGTCGAGGCGAGCGGGAGGTAATGTCGAGCAATCGGCAGCGTGGGTCGAGGCGAGCGGGAGGTACAGTCGAGCCATCGACAGCTTGGGTCGAGGCGAGAGTGGGAGGTACAGTCGGACGATCGGCAGCTTGGGTCAAGGCGAGCGGGAGGTACAGTCGAGCAATCGGCAGCGTGGGTCGAGGCGAGCGGGAGGTACAGTCGAGTAATCGTCAGCGTGGGTCGAGGCGAGCGGGAGGTACAGTCGAGCCATCGGCAGCTTGGGTTGAGGCGAGGTGGAGGGACTCGGGGTGCTGTTGTCAATCACATAATTACAATCAAGGGGAAAAAATACTTATAGACACTCGAGACAGAATTTTTTAAATAGTGTCAGTAATAATTAGGGACTGGAAAAATTCTCAGTTTCGATGACCTTCAGGGTGGCAAATAACCCCCGGTTCATTGGCTGTTAACTTGTCTCAACTGGTTTGCATGTGATTCGATTTACTTCTTTGGTTGAAGGTCTCTCATTGGCCCAGAGTCGTCCAGATGAACAGTGAGCCAATAACAAAAGCAGCTTAAATGCATGTATATAGTCTAATTTTATCCTAGCGCGAAATAAAACTACGATTTTTTAAATCTAGTTATAATATTTGCGGAGTCATTCCGTGATATAATACTATAATTCAAACCATCATTACTTTGTGATACTTCTGCTATTGGTTCACTGTTAATGTGGAGGACTGTGGGCCAATTATAGAGCCTCAATTAAAGACGTATCGAATCACAGGTCACCCAGGTGACACGCCTCACAAGTCAAAAGCCAATGAACAGGTGACATTTGCCCGAGTAAGCAGAGCAATGAACCCCCGGATTTTCCCTGGTACCTAGTTATAACTTATAAGTCGTGTGTTTCTTACTATGTCAGTTTTAAGTTGTGTTTGCCAAGTTATGATAGTTCCAAGTTACGACATTCTATATTTATGTGTTTCAATGTTACGGGTTTTATAAGTATGACAGTTCTAGCGAGTGTATAAATTAGGATATTCTAAGTTATGATTTTCTTATGGGTAATGATATCGTTCCAAGCTTTTGTAGGTTAAGATCGATCCAAATGTTTTTTGAAGTGAAATTTCTTTGCAGAAGGGGCTACAATTTTCAGCGTTACGAAAATGCCGCTCACAAGAGGGGAATAGTTAGGTGCGTGGTGGGGGAACCGGTAGAGGAGGAGAGTGCTTCAGAGGCGACGCCACTCCAGCGCATGCGCTAGCGGTCGAATAGGCAGACGGCAAAAAGGGGGTATAGGTACGTAGCGGAGCATGCTACATGCTAGTTGTAACGGCCGGAAGAGGAGACGGCAGGGGAGAGGTAGAAATGTAGCAGCAGTGATGCTACGGAATTCTTGTAACGTGTTTGTGTTTGTCTCCTCTTCAGTTTTTCGTAACAGCTAACGATTGACGCTACCATAATTTTTTTATTTAAAAAATATATACCTTTTTGTTCGTGTGGAAAAGAGTAATTTATTTGTGCAATTAACTTGATAAGTATCGTTTAATTTTATGTGAATATATTAATTGAAAATTTAAAAAAAGACGTATAGACTTTAGAGGTTAGCATTATAAGTTTAACTTATTTTTTGTATGTAAACACTGTGATTTTAAATGTCAAAAGGTCTTTAGACTTTATAAGTGTAATTTATGTTCGATTGGAGTGAATTTTGTTCTTTCATTTTAATCAGCCGGAAATCGTGATTTAACATCATGTCTAAAAATAATAAAAAGGAAGAAGCAGATAAGAGGTATTAGCAAAGGCAACGTGGGAATAAACCGCAAAAAAAGACGCCAAAAAGTGCCAGTGAGACAACTGTACGTGTCACTAAGTCAAGGAAACAGACCATGGACGCTAGGTCGAGGAAACTGACCTTGGTTGCTAGATTAGGGCAACTACCCATGGTCACTAGGTTCAGGCAACTGACCGTGGTCACTAGGTCGAGGCATCTGGCCGTGGTCGCTAAGTCGAGGAAACTGCCTATAGTTTCGAGGTCGAGGCAACAGGCCATGGTTGCTAGGTCAAGGCAACAGGTCGTTTTCGCTAGATCGAGGCAACTGTCCTCGTCACTAGGTCAAGGCAACAGGTCGTGGACGCTAGGTCGAGGAAACTGGTCGTTTTCGCTAGATCGAGGCAACTGTCCTCGTCACTAGGTCAAGGCAACAGGTCGTGGACGCTAGGTCGAGGAAACTGGTCGTTTTCGCTAGATCGAGGCAACTGTCCTCGTCACTAGGTCAAGACAACAGGTCGTGGACGCTAGGTCGAGGAAACTGGTCGTTTTCGCTAGATCGAGGCAACTGTCCTCGTCACTAGGTCAAGGCAACAGGTCGTGGACGCTAGGTCGAGGAAACTGGTCGTTTTCGCTAGATCGAGGCAACTGTCCTCGTCACTAGGTCAAGGCAACAGGTCGTGGACGCTAGGTCGAGGAAACTGGTCGTTTTCGCTAGATCGAGGCAACTGTCCTCGTCACTAGGTCAAGGCAACAGGTCGTGGACGGTAGGTCGAGGAAACTGGTCGTTTTCGCTAGATCGAGGCAACTGTCCTCGTCACTAGGTCAAGGCAACAGGTCGTGGACGCTAGGTCGAGGAAACTGGTCGTTTTCGCTAGATCGAGGCAACTGTCCTCGTCACTAGGTCAAGGCAACAGGTCGTGGACGCTAGGTCGAGGAAACTGGTCGTTTTCGCTAGATCGAGGCAACTGTCCTCGTCACTAGGTCAAGGCAACAGGTCGTGGACGCTAGGTCGAGGAAACTGGTCGTTTTCGCTAGGTCGAGGCAACTGTCCTCGTCACTAGGTCAAGGCAACAGGTCGTGGACGGTAGGTCGAGGAAACTGGTCGTTTTCGCTAGATCGAGGCAACTGTCCTCGTCACTAGGTCAAGGCAACAGGTCGTGGACGCTAGGTCGAGGAAACTGGTCGTTTTCGCTAGATCGAGGCAACTGTCCTCGTCACTAGGTCAAGGCAACAGGTCGTGGACGCTAGGTCGAGGAAACTGGTCGTTTTCGCTAGATCGAGGCAACTGTCCTCGTCACTAGGTCAAGACAACAGGTCGTGGACGCTAGGTCGAGGAAACTGGTCGTTTTCGCTAGATCGAGGCAACTGTCCTCGTCACTAGGTCAAGGCAACAGGTCGTGGACGCTAGGTCGAGGAAACTGGTCGTTTTCGCTAGATCGAGGCAACTGTCCTCGTCACTAGGTCAAGGCAACAGGTCGTGGACGCTAGGTCGAGGAAACTGGTCGTTTTCGCTAGATCGAGGCAACTGTCCTCGTCACTAGGTCATGGCAACAGGTCGTGGACGCTAGATCGAGGCAACTGTCCTCGTCACTAGGTCAAGGCAACAGGTCGTGGACGCTAGATCGAGGCAACTGTCCTCGTCACTAGGTCAAGGCAACAGGTCGTGGACGCTAGGTCGAGGAAACTGGTCGTTTTCGCTATATCGAGGCAACTGTCCTTGACACTAGGTCAAGGCAACAGGTCGTGGACGCTAGGTCGAGGAAACTGGTCGTTTTCGCTACATCGAGGCAACTGTCCTCGTCACTAGGTCAAGGCAACAGGTCGTGGACGCTAGGTCGAGGAAACTGGTCGTTTTCGCTAGATCGAGGCAACTGTCCTCGTCACTAGGTCAAGGCAACAGGTCGTGGACGCTAGGTCGAGGAAACTGGTCGTTTTCGCTAGATCGAGGCCAGTGGCGTCTCGTCAGGGCAAGCAAGGCAAGCAGTGCTTGCCCAGGCAGTTTACAGACATTGTATTTTTTAAATAAATATTTTATTCAGAATAGTATTTTACTTTGGCTCGTGCAGTTAGGTGTATGTATTTTTTACACTATCTTCTTGGGACCCAATACTGTGCGCTGTGCGCTATAAAAAAAGAACTCGTTGACACAAAAACATGCTGTTTTAGAAGCGTTGCTAGGTTTAGAAGCGCTGGCAGGACCGCTTTCAGCAGGAAGGCTGCCGCAGTAGTTTCCTTTCGGGAGGGGGGGGGTGGCATGGTACAAAGGTTCAGGGAGGGGATTCGCTGGAAAAATACGCGGTAGAAGCTACGAAGGTAACGCTTTCTTGCCGAACTGGAGCGAACATGGCCGAAGCAGACTGTGGAATTTTTCCGCCGACTGCTTCGGCTATGTCCGCCACAGTTCGGCAGGGCAGGTGGCGATGTCGCGTTTCAGTCGGCGGTCGTCTCTCGGGGCGCGCGCATCTCTCCCGTGGGCTGTTGGCTGGCAGTGCGTGGGGGATTTGTGGGCGTACGATGATACTCCACTCCCACTTAGTATATAAGTAATGTACAGTAGGTATTTTACTATCAGAATAATGTAAGTCAATCATTATTTTTCAAAAATAATGTATTTAAAAAAAAATGTCAATTTTTCTACCTGTGGAATAGTCAATGTTCAGTTAAGAAAACTACTTAAATAGCACCATTTTGTACCTTGAAATCCATATTTTCCCGGCGGAGGGCCCCCAAACCCCCCCCCCCCCCCCCCCCCCCAACCTCATCATGTTTTGGTGTGAACGGAGTTATTGCTTCCCCTCATGTAAACCTCACGCCTCGCCACTGATCGAGGCAACTGTCCTCGACACTAGGTCAAGGCAACAGGTCGTGGACGCTAGGTCGAGGAAACTGGTCGTTTTCGCTAGATCGAGGCAACTGTCCTCGTCACTAGGTCAAGGCAACAGGTCGTGGACGCTAGGTCGAGGAAACTGGTCGTTTTCGCTAGATCGAGGCAACTGTCCTCGTCACTAGGTCAAGGCAACAGGTCGTGGACGCTAGGTCGAGGAAACTGGTCGTTTTCGCTAGATCGAGGCAACTGTCCTCGACACTAGGTCAAGGCAACAGGTCGTGGACGCTAGGTCGAGGAAACTGGTCGTTTTCGCTATATCGAGGCAACTGTCCTCGACACTAGGTCAAGGCAACAGGTCGTGGACGCTAGATCGAGGCAACTGTCCTCGTCACTAGGTCAAGGCAACAGGTCGTGGACGCTAGGTCGAGGAAACTGGTCGTTTTCGCTATATCGAGGCAACTGTCCTCGACACTAGGTCAAGGCAACAGGTCGTGGACGCTAGATCGAGGCAACTGTCCTCGTCACTAGGTCAAGGCAACAGGTCGTGGACGCTAGGTCGAGGAAACTGGTCGTTTTCGCTAGATCGAGGCAACTGTCCTCGTCACTAGGTCAAGGCAACAGGTCGTGGACGCTAGGTCGAGGAAACTGGTCGTTTTCGCTAGATCGAGGCAACTGTCCTCGACACTAGGTCAAGGCAACAGGTCGTGGACGCTAGGTCGAGGAAACTGGTCGTTTTCGCTATATCGAGGCAACTGTCCTCGACACTAGGTCAAGGCAACAGGTCGTGGACGCTAGATCGAGGCAACTGTCCTCGTCACTAGGTCAAGGCAACAGGTCGTGGACGCTAGGTCGAGGAAACTGGTCGTTTTCGCTAGATCGAGGCAACTGTCCTCGACACTAGGTCAAGGCAACAGGTCGTGGACGCTAGGTCGAGGAAACTGGTATTTTCGCTAGATCGAGGCAACTGTCCTCGTCACTAGGTCAAGGCAACAGGTCGTGGACGCTAGGTCGAGGAAACTGGTCGTTTTCGCTAGATCGAGGCAACTGTCCTCGACACTAGGTCAAGGCAACAGGTCGTGGACGCTAGGTCGAGGAAACTGGTCGTTTTCGCTATATCGAGGCAACTGTCCAAGACACTAGGTCAAGGCAACAGGTCGTGGACGCTAGATCGAGGCAACTGTCCTCGTCACTAGGTCAAGGCAACAGGTCGTGGACGCTAGGTCGAGGAAACTGGTCGTTTTCGCTATATCGAGGCAACTGTCCTCGACACTAGGTCAAGGCAACAGGTCGTGGACGCTAGGTCGAGGAAACTGGTCGTTTTCGCTATATCGAGGCAACTGTCCTCGACACTAGGTCAAGGCAACAGGTCGTGGACGCTAGGTCGAGGAAACTGGTCGTTTTCGCTATATCGAGGCAACTGTCCTCGACACTAGATCAAGGCAACAGGTCGTGGACGCTAGATCGAGGCAACTGTCCTCGTCACTAGGTCAAGGCAACAGGTCGTGGACGCTAGGTCGAGGAAACTGGTCGTTTTCGCTAGATCGAGGCAACTGTCCTCGACACTAGGTCAAGGCAACAGGTCGTGGACGCTAGGTCGAGGAAACTGGTCGTTTTCGCTATATCGAGGCAACTGTCCTCGACACTAGGTCAAGGCAACAGGTCGTGGACGCTAGATCGAGGCAACTGTCCTCGTCACTAGGTCAAGGCAACAGGTCGTGGACGCTAGGTCGAGGAAACTGGTCGTTTTCGCTAGATCGAGGCAACTGTCCTCGACACTAGGTCAAGGCAACAGGTCGTGGACGCTAGGTCGAGGAAACTGGTATTTTCGCTAGATCGAGGCAACTGTCCTCGTCACTAGGTCAAGGCAACAGGTCGTGGACGCTAGGTCGAGGAAACTGGTCGTTTTCGCTAGATCGAGGCAACTGTCCTCGACACTAGGTCAAGGCAACAGGTCGTGGACGCTAGGTCGAGGAAACTGGTCGTTTTCGCTATATCGAGGCAACTGTCCAAGACACTAGGTCAAGGCAACAGGTCGTGGACGCTAGATCGAGGCAACTGTCCTCGTCACTAGGTCAAGGCAACAGGTCGTGGACGCTAGGTCGAGGAAACTGGTCGTTTTCGCTATATCGAGGCAACTGTCCTCGACACTAGGTCAAGGCAACAGGTCGTGGACGCTAGGTCGAGGAAACTGGTCGTTTTCGCTATATCGAGGCAACTGTCCTCGACACTAGGTCAAGGCAACAGGTCGTGGACGCTAGGTCGAGGAAACTGGTCGTTTTCGCTATATCGAGGCAACTGTCCTCGACACTAGATCAAGGCAACAGGTCGTGGACGCTAGATCGAGGCAACTGTCCTCGTCACTAGGTCAAGGCAACAGATCGTGGACGCTAGGTCGAGGAAACTGGTCGTTTTCGCTATATCGAGGCAACTGTCCTCGACACTAGGTCAAGGCAACAGGTCGTGGACGCTAGGTCGAGGAAACTGGTCGTTTTCGCTATATCGAGGCAACTGTCCTCGACACTAGGTCAAGGCAACAGGTCGTGGACGCTAGGTCGAGGAAACTGGTCGTTTTCGCTATATCGAGGCAACTGTCCTCGACACTAGGTCAAGGCAACAGGTCGTGGACGCTAGGTCGAGGAAACTGGTCGTTTTCGCTATATCGAGGCAACTGTCCTCGACACTAGGTCAAGGCAACAGGTCGTGGACGCTAGGTCGAGGAAAATGATCGTTTTCGCTAGATCGAGGCAACTGTCCTCGTCACTAGGTCAAGGCAACAGGTCGTGGACGCTAGGTCGAGGAAACTGGTCGTTTTCGCTAGATCGAGGCAACTGTCCTCGACACTAGGTCAAGGCAACAGGTCGTGGACGCTAGGTCGAGGAAACTGGTCGTTTTCGCTATATCGAGGCAACTGTCCTCGACACTAGGTCAAGGCAACAGGTCGTGGACGCTAGATCGAGGCAACTGTCCTCGTCACTAGGTCAAGGCAACAGGTCGTGGACGCTAGGTCGAGGAAACTGGTCGTTTTCGCTATATCGAGGCAACTGTCCTCGACACTAGGTCAAGGCAACAGGTCGTGGACGCTAGGTCGAGGAAACTGGTCGTTTTCGCTATATCGAGGCAACTGTCCTCGACACTAGGTCAAGGCAACAGGTCGTGGACGCTAGGTCGAGGAAACTGGTCGTTTTCGCTATATCGAGGCAACTGTCCTCGACACTAGGTCAAGGCAACAGGTCGTGGACGCTAGATCGAGGCAACTGTCCTCGTCACTAGGTCAAGGCAACAGGTCGTGGACGCTAGGTCGAGGAAACTGGTCGTTTTCGCTATATCGAGGCAACTGTCCTCGACACTAGGTCAAGGCAACAGGTCGTGGACGCTAGGTCGAGGAAACTGGTCGTTTTCGCTATATCGAGGCAACTGTCCTCGACACTAGGTCAAGGCAACAGGTCGTGGACGCTAGGTCGAGGAAACTGGTCGTTTTCGCTATATCGAGGCAACTGTCCTCGACACTAGGTCAAGGCAACAGGTCGTGGACGCTAGATCGAGGAAACTGGTCGTTTTCGCTATATCGAGGCAACTGTCCTCGTCACTAGGTCAAGGCAACAGGTCGTGGACGCTAGATCGAGGCAACTGTCCTCGTCACTAGGTCAAGGCAACAGGTCGTGGACGCTAGGTCGAGGAAACTGGTCGTTTTCGCTAGATCGAGGCAACTGTCCTCGACACTAGGTCAAGGCAACAGGTCGTGGACGCTAGGTCGAGGAAACTGGTCGTTTTCGCTATATCGAGGCAACTGTCCTCGACACTAGGTCAAGGCAACAGGTCGTGGACGCTAGATCGAGGCAACTGTCCTCGTCACTAGGTCAAGGCAACAGGTCGTGGACGCTAGGTCGAGGAAACTGGTCGTTTTCGCTAGATCGAGGCAACTGTCCTCGACACTAGGTCAAGGCAACAGGTCGTGGACGCTAGGTCGAGGAAACTGGTTGTTTTCGCTAGATCGAGGCAACTGTCCTCGTCACTAGGTCAAGGCAACAGGTCGTGGACGCTAGGTCGAGGAAACTGGTCGTTTTCGCTAGATCGAGGCAACTGTCCTCGACACTAGGTCAAGGCAACAGGTCGTGGACGCTAGGTCGAGGAAACTGGTCGTTTTCGCTATATCGAGGCAACTGTCCTCGACACTAGGTCAAGGCAACAGGTCGTGGACGCTAGATCGAGGCAACTGTCCTCGTCACTAGGTCAAGGCAACAGGTCGTGGACGCTAGGTCGAGGAAACTGGTCGTTTTCGCTATATCGAGGCAACTGTCCTCGTCACTAGGTCAAGGCAACAGGTCGTGGACGCTAGATCGAGGCAACTGTCCTCGTCACTAGGTCAAGGCAACAGGTCGTGGACGCTAGATCGAGGCAACTGTCCTCGTCACTAGGTCAAGGCAACAGGTCGTGGACGCTAGGTCGAGGAAACTGTCGTTTTCGCTAGATCGAGGCAACTGTCCTCGTCACTAGGTCAAGGCAACAGGTCGTGGACGCTAGATCGAGGCAACTGTCCTCGTCACTAGGTCAAGGCAACAGGTCGTGGACGCTAGATCGAGGCAACTGTCCTCGTCACTAGGTCAAGGCAACAGGTCGTGGACGCTAGGTCGAGGAAACTGGTCGTTTTCGCTAGATCGAGGCAACTGTCCTCGTCACTAGGTCAAGGCAACAGGTCGTGGACGCTAGGTCGAGGAAACTGGTCGTTTTCGCTAGATCGAGGCAACTGTCCTCGACACTAGGTCAAGGCAACAGGTCGTGGACGCTAGGTCGAGGAAACTGGTCGTTTTCGCTAGATCGAGGCAACTGTCCTCGTCACTAGGTCAAGGCAACAGGTCGTGGACGCTAGGTCGAGGAAACTGGTCGTTTTCGCTAGATCGAGGCAACTGTCCTCGACACTAGGTCAAGGCAACAGGTCGTGGACGCTAGGTCGAGGAAACTGGTCGTTTTCGCTATATCGAGGCAACTGTCCTCGACACTAGGTCAAGGCAACAGGTCGTGGACGCTAGATCGAGGCAACTGTCCTCGTCACTAGGTCAAGGCAACAGGTCGTGGACGCTAGATCGAGGCAACTGTCCTCGTCACTAGGTCAAGGCAACAGGTCGTGGACGCTAGATCGAGGCAACTGTCCTCGTCACTAGGTCAAGGCAACAGGTCGTGGACGCTAGGTCGAGGAAACTGTCGTTTTCGCTAGATCGAGGCAACTGTCCTCGTCACTAGGTCAAGGCAACAGGTCGTGGACGCTAGATCGAGGCAACTGTCCTCGTCACTAGGTCAAGGCAACAGGTCGTGGACGCTAGATCGAGGCAACTGTCCTCGTCACTAGGTCAAGGCAACAGGTCGTGGACGCTAGGTCGAGGAAACTGGTCGTTTTCGCTAGATCGAGGCAACTGTCCTCGTCACTAGGTCAAGGCAACAGGTCGTGGACGCTAGGTCGAGGAAACTGGTCGTTTTCGCTAGATCGAGGCAACTGTCCTCGTCACTAGGTCAAGGCAACAGGTCGTGGACGCTAGATCGAGGCAACTGTCCTCGTCACTAGGTCAAGGCAACAGGTCGTGGACGCTAGATCGAGGCAACTGTCCTCGTCACTAGGTCAAGGCAACAGGTCGTGGACGCTAGGTCGAGGAAACTGCCTATACTTGCGAGGTCGAGGCAACTGGCCGTGGTTGCTAGGTCGAAGCAAATGTCCGTCGTTGCTAGGTTCAGGCAACTGGCCATGGACGGTAGGACGAAGCAACTGGCCGTGGTTGCTAGATCGAAGCAATTGTCCGTCGTTGTTAGGTTGAACAAACTGTCCTTGTTGCTAGGTCAAGGTAACAGGCCGTTGTCGCTACGTCGAGGCAAATGGCCGTGGGTTTTTACCCAAGTGTTTCGGAGATCTCGTTAATAGACTTATGGACAACTGTAGGCTGACCATTTTCTTCTGTACATGGGGCTATCTTTGGCCTACGATTCGCCAGCAGATTTGTCAAAACCTGCATATGTAATCAATTTCTTGGATATTTTAATTTCGAACTGTTTTCCAACAGTAACGTCATTTTGTTTAAATATTTTTAAACTTGTTTTTTATGAAATTATAAAGGGCATATAATGTACCAAGTAACAATTGCCCTACTATCTAAAATGAGAGATGCAATCTTGATACGAGATTTAACAACGTTGAAAAATTATCAAGATTCGTCCGCCATGATACATGGTTTTGCATATAAGAAAGACGAATGATAGCATTTTTATGGCTGCTTTCTGTCTATTGGATGTATTTTATAACTGATATAAAAAACCTCCTCTTGTTTCCGTACATTCATCAAAAATAACAAAATAAACTTTATGAATGGAAACAAATTTAAACATATTTTTCTTGTAAATCTGATAGGTATTCTTTTATAAACATTACTTTTTATTTCATACTTAAATTTTGATATTTTGCTCAACTGTGTATTTACGTAATTTTGTTCCGCAACTTAATAGTCTTATAAGTGAAGATTAAACATTTTTTAAATATTGTTTTTGCTGATCTAAAGTAATAAACATGTTTTATTTAAATATAAGATAAATTATTTATTTGTTAATGATACATTATTCACCTTCTAAAATTACAGCAGCTATATCTGCGTAAAAAAAGTCATCGTAATTTTTATGGTAATATTATGTGTTTGATACAACAGTCCAGCTCACAACGCCTTCGCACAGTTATCAATTGAGCCTTAAATTTAAAAAACGTTGGTGGCTATTGTCTTAGTGTGTTAAGTGTACCAATATTGCCTGCTGAAACTTTTGGCTATTTCATTTCCAATAGAGATAAAATGAAAGGAATTTGGCTAGAAACAAGTTAGATAAAAATTGATCCTCCCACTCCAATTTTGATCTACCCTTAACGAAAGTTATAGCTTTTATAAATGTTTAAATATTTTAGAAATAATTTTGTTTATTGGGGTTGCTTCGTTATGGGTTCTATCCGCGACGAAGGCGAAAGGGTTCATCGACGTTTCGGTCGAAATTGAAGTCCAACATCGTCAGGGTAACGGTCTGCTACCCCGGAGAAGGCGAACGCTACGTCAGCCGAAACTTCGGAGAGTCCTTTCGCCTACGACTCTGCCAACTCCGTGAATTAAGCAACCTCGGACAAGGACCGCGAAAGCCTAACATCCTTATTAAAATCGTTCATTAACATGGCAACGCTTTTTTTTCCAAAGCGCGGGTTTCAAAACCAGGGAAGAATTTTTTCTGCGCATGTGAGAGCTGTCACGCTGCTTTTAGGAAAAAGGAAGAAGAAAAAGAAGAAAAAGGAGAAAAAATAATTATAATGAACTTGGGAATTCGGAGAATAAAAGACGGAACAAAGCAGAGCGGTTCAAAATGCGGCTCCGCAAACATTTATTCGAGAAAACAAAGTTTCGCGAGAAGCGGGAAAGAAGCCCTAATTATAACTGGCGTCGAGTTTGGATTCCATTTCCTCCGACTCATTGCGCCGTTTTTGCCCGCGTTCATACTCCGCCGACCAAGTTTTTTTTTTTCCGGGGGAGAAAAGTATATTTTTCAACGTAATTAATTTTAGGGAGCGGTTACCCTCAGTTTTAAAAAGCAAAAGACGTCCGCGAAACAAACTACGAGAAAGTAAAGGAAAGAGGGGTTTGGTGTGGGTTTTGAGAGCTGTAGAGATGGGTAGGGGGTGAAACTTGGAAGAGTTGATTCCATTGTAGAGGGAGCATCCCCAGAACAAGTACGGCACAAGTCTACAATTTTTTTTCTATATATAAAAGGGGGTTGTCTGTAAAGTCGGTTTACGGACGATAATTTTACGTGATAACGTCCTTTATAAACAGTTGACAAAACAGTTCACGTGTAGGTTGTGTGCTGCCGCTGTCTCTCTTCTACTCGGACGCATCGGCCGATGGAGTGGAAGAGAGATAGATGCGTCACAAGCCGATCGTGCCTCTCTATCGCTTGTTCCGCGCTCTCGCTTGCACGCTAGGCTCAGGCGGAACGTGACAATGAGTCTTTTTTTTTCGTGCGTGCAGCCAGCGTTCATCGATTTATAAGACGTTATCACGTCAAAAAATATACCACGAGTTATCACTGTAGAAATAACCGTATTTATAGGTACTAGGAAAAGTCGCGGGTTAAATTACTCAACAGTCACTGTTATCTTCAGGTAACAGTCACGTGTTGTTCATCGGCTGCTGACTTGTGATAGGTGCGTATGAAATTTGGATGGTCTGTGATTGGATACTTCTTTAGCTGAGGGCTTCTTCAGTGCCTCAGCGCCACGAGGATAAACTGTGAGTCCAAAGAAGAATCAGAAAATTTCAACCGATTCAAAAAATGAAATACGAGAATTTGTTTCCAGTTTCTGAGTATCTCACGAAAACGTTTCTGAGAACATTGTAGCTTTGTTCACTGTTGTGAACGGAATTATAACATTTAAAGTTGCGTACCCGTATTCAGTCGGATCATGAACAGCAGTACTGTCCGTGACTGATGGAAGATTCCTGCCAGGAATGCGGCCGCGAAGGAGGAGCTCTGACGTCATGAGGCACACGGAAACAAGGGAGTGTGTGATACTGAGCAAAGTGAAAACATTGACTCTACTCAACTTAGCACCACGAATTATGTGTATAGAAGCATCCGAAAAGGTATTCACTGCGTGTGTTTACTTAACAAAGAATTCCTAATCACTTCTACAAAGCGATAACACAATTTCATTTTACAGTATAATTCTGTATGCTTTTTCTTTGGGCTTATGCAGTTCTACAAGCTTGTAAAAATCTACTTTGCGCATGATCTCGTTGTATTCAACCCCGCTGTTCTTCAGCCACAGCATAATGTCGTTGTTTACTGCATACTTGGACGGGACTTTATTAATCTCCATGCTATGATATTGTCCATCACAACTACAGCATTTGGTGGAAGATTAGGCAATAATATTTCGCCTATCCATTTTTCAAAATTTACATTATTCATTTGACCATGTTAATCTCCCGTGGCAGTTCCTGTTTTATAAATAAGCAGTGCATTAGGAATGAATCCATTCGCAGTACCTGCATGCAACAAAATAAGCCTTCTACCTGCGCTAGCATTTGTTTGAACTCCGAATTCATCTTCATGCTGCCAGAATTCAGAAACAGTTAAATTACTGTCTATCCAACTTTCATCTAGATAAACAATATCTCTGCCAACTTCGCGGTAGTGTCGTATTTTGCGAAGGTAGTCATTACGCCATGTCACTATGTCCGCTCTTTCAACGAGTATTTTTCTCCTACACCTACGTAATGAGCGGCTCGACTCGTTGCTTGAATCAAAGGAAATGCTAGGACACCTTCTTTAGCTTCATTGTCACACTTCTCAATAACCGTACTTATAATTTCGCGTCCTTCACTGTCACTTTCCTCTTTTTAGTTCCACTAGAAGCCATTGCCGAAATAATTATTGCAATTTACAGTGGCCACATTCACATAGTTTAAAATAAAAGTGCTAGCAATTCTAATTGTAACTAAAACGAACGTTTAGGTCTACTTGTCTATAACAACATTAGCATTCACGTGTTAAACTGACAGCACATTTCTAATCAAACTCGACTTCTAGAGAAGAGGACCGATGTTTGCGCTCACGACTTCACACTGCTCGGGCGACAAGCAAACAACTGCCCCACCCCCCCCCCCCCCCCCTCCTGTTCCCGGGAAACCCGACCGCTACCACCCCCACCTCCCCACACCCGTGCCAAGGATCTTCAACAGCATAATGAACCGAGCACAACAATACTCTGTAGAAGTCTAACAAACTTAACTGTAAATATATTGTTTTATAAAAGAAACAGAAATATTAATGTAAAATTACAGATATTTGTAAATTTGTGAATTTACATAAAGAATGGAAGCTTGTACTTATATACGCGAGTTATAAGTTATCCTTTTTGGCGTGATAAAAATTAATATTAATTTTGCATGCGAATAATTAATATAAATAAAAAATAAAACGAATGGAGTGATATAAATACAGCTGGTAAAGCATAAATTCAATCAAATTAAAAATTATAAATAAATACTCAGCATTAAATATTTATATAAACACGTGTAAAAAATTATTTATTTAATTTATTAAAATAATCGAGATTAACTTTAATCAATAATTAAAATCAATGAATATGCTTAATGTTTACCCAAATTTATTTATTTTAATTATTTATTAAATAATTATATGGACCAGTAGGTAATCAATATCAATCATTAAGTATATGATTTTATTTGTATGTAGCCTTCTTTTCATCCTGTGAAAATTTCGTTGCATGCTGCGCGCGCATCGAAAAAATTCACTTTAATCATTCTTTTTAATAACGCGCCTAGAGAAGTTTTACTTCAATAAACAACTGTATCGTTTCAAAATATTTTTCGCAGTAATACTGGGTTCTGACTCTTACCCGGAAATTTACGCTTTGTTTTTTTCCAGTACCTCCAATAATTAAAAGTCATTCGTTAACCGTTAATATCTTTCCAGTATTAACTGCGCACATTAATAAGCATAATAGAGCCCCAATTAATTCAAATTGTTTAACATTCGATTATCTTTACCATGGTTTAGAAAGCATGCTTGAATGAAAGATCAATGCAAATATAAAATAACAAACCAATTTTCGTAAGAAATACTCACTATTATCTCGAAAAATCTATTTCATGTAGTATTACATACTATTTATTGGCAACTGAATTTTCGAAGGAATCTATTGTAAAAGAACAGAAAATTTTTTGACGTGACAGCGTCGTATAAATCGATAAACGCCGGCTGCACGCACGAAAAATTGTCATGTTCCGCCTGAGCAGAGCGTGCAAGAACCGGCCAAACACCGTGCGAGAAAATCTTCTATAATATCAAACAGGTTAAGGCGGGCTTTTTTTAACTAATTGTTCGTGATTATATTTAAACAAATTATTTTAATTAAATTTGCAAAAAAACTGTAAATAATATATGAAAATTATTAAAAAATATGCAATTTATCATCAATGTTTTCTTATGACGTTATCACGTAAGATTATCGTCCGTAAACCGACTTTACGGACAACCCCCCTTTTTTTTTCGTGTGTGTCGGTTTTTTCTCGCTACATTATAGGCGTCTCTAGATATTACGCTGCTGTGGGAAAAGACAAGTGACTGTTTACACTCTGCGCGGTGGCGCGATAGTATTCCCGAGTCCGTGTGGGGTCCGAACCACCTGGCGACCCTGCCGGGTTTCCGACACCAGACACTGTCCTCTGCCAAGATAACTCCAGAATTCTCACGCCTCTCGCGAGAAATTCGCCTTGAGGTTATTCTCAGTCAGAATATCAGGGAACCAACATTTCGGATGTGAAAAATTGTAGATGGTTCCCCTTAACCCAATTTAAAAAAAAAAAAAATTAAAAAAAAAAAAGCTGTTTGGGTACTTTACGTAACGCTGAGTTGGGACAGTTTTCCAATTTAATTTCAGAAATAGAATTTTCATTTAACAATTACATACCTTATGCATAGAGACGTGAAAAAATTTGCGGATTCAATTACCTCTAGTATAGCTTCCATTATCCTCTGCATTTCTCAAGCAAACACGCGTGTTCATTGGGTGCTGACTTGTGAGGCGTCTTCACTGGGTGGCTTGTGATTCGACGCTTCTTTGGTAAATAGTCTGCCATTGGCCCAGAGAGCTCCAGTTAAGAGGCCGTGTCAGTAAAATTTTATTTCCAATATTCTGCTCTAGAAGTTCTCTCTTTTAACAGTGAGATTTAGTGGCTTTTTCAACCGAAGGAACTGTAGCCGCAGCGCGTGATAAAGCTACTATACCCTTATCACAGGATTAGTGGGAAGGTTGACAGCTCGAGTTTACTCGACGAAAAATGTATCTGGTTCCTCGACAATCTGAGAGGATGACAATCTGACCGGCGGCTCACTAGGAAATTGCGGATGCAGGGATTCAGAATCAAGAAACCTCACTTATACAACTATGGTATGAGTCGAATCTAAAAATTTTAATACTTTAAACGTATCGGAATACAATTAATCTTCAAACATGTGGTAATTATTCTTTATATGGATGTAATAGTCCGTGATAAATAATGTTAGTTGACATTAAAAAGTATACGAAATTCATCATGTAACGTTTTAAAAGGATAATAACATAAATGCATATGCTTAGATATTGCATATGCATCACACACAATCTAAATACAATCTCACTTAAGTCAGACTACCTAATTTTTTACAATGCACCATCATACAGTTTAACAGAGGTAGGTGAACCTCTTATCGACGTTGTTTCAAAGAATTTAAATTTACAAATATTATACTATTTATCTTAATACGATATGTAGCCTACCTTTATGAATACGAACTTACAAAAAAATTATTGAATTTATCACATTACACTTTAACATTACACAAGACTAAAACACTAACAAAACTTAATTTTATACATTGCTGTAGCATATTAGAAGACGAAATAACTCACAAGACTAACATTAAGAGGGCTGCATTACAAATTTACTTTACAGAGAAGAAAATATCCTTTCAAGATATTTCATTACCTCATTCATTACATAATACTGCCGTTGATGTGATCGTAGATATAAAGTATTTAAAAAATATATTCCATTATGTTTATGTAAATATTTTGAAAACGTTATTGCTTAAAGATGCTCATTATTTAAATAATAACGAATCTTTTACTTTTATGTACTGAACAAACAAAATACTTATAAGTTAATAAGAATAAGCTTAGTTGAGTAACATCTTCAATTTGTATTGAATTCAATGTACATATCGAAAATCATGTACAATGAATGCAACAGATTGAATTCAATAAATATTTGATCTTGTGAAACAGCCATAATATTGATGTAGATTAGGGACCGGAAAAATTCGCGGTTTCGACGGCCTTCAGGATAGACTGCACATTCCCCTGTACACTCGGGCAAATAACGGCAGTTCATTTGCTGCTGACTTGTTAGTCGTCTCAGCTTGTTTGTCTGTGATTCGATCCTTCTTTGGTTGGTGTTTTATAATTGGTTGAGATTCGTCCAGATGAACAGTAAGCCAATAGCAAAATCATCTAAAAGGTATATGTATTTGACTTCTAGCCTATCGCCGAATGAATCCGCGAATTTTTCCGGTCTCTATTAATTATAGATGCTCACATGCATCGTGAGAGTCCGTATAAAGCCTATTACAATTCTATAAGTATACATTAAAATGCTTTTAAAATATGCATGTGTAATATAATTAAAACTTGTTTAAGTAAGATCATCACAAAAAAAAATGAAAATCCTTCAACAGTAAGTGATGTTTTATAAGATTTTAACAAAACACACTTACAATAAGAGAATACTAATCATACCACATAATTCAACACAAAATATACATTCCAGTAGGCGCTACGTAAAAACAACTTCTATTTTTATGCTGATAACTCTGCATTGTTTTATATATATCATTATTTCTAACTTTTAATATTCTCTACACATTAACTGAAATTACTTATTTACAGAGTCTTAGCTAATGTTGGTCTGTACCACATACAGTTCGTACGATATCTCTACGCAAAACACATACAGTTCATTATTAGTAATATCAATTATATTTCATGAACATAATGAAATTAGTATAGGCCCTAGGTTGTTCACTGTTAATTGAGTACTTCTGAAGTATTTTCATTGTGAGTTAACATACATACCAAATGCCATTCTTCCAGTAAAGTTACAAAGAAGACAACAAGATAATATAAATATGTATGTAGTACCATATTTTAAACCCCTATTAAATGAATAATAACTCAATCTCTATTCTGGACTATTAAGTAATAATTTTTATTAATGTTATTTATAACTTAAATAAAATGACAACTAACAAATTAGTAAAAAAAATATAATTACGTGCGATATAGTGTGACATTTGTACTTGGACGGCAAACGAATATAATAAAATGTCTATGACAATGTTAACTTTACTCATTATTATGGAAAGAAACAAAATGGGCAGATAAGCATATTCTACGCTGACATTTAAAAATGCTCAATTTAAAATGAACATTCCAAGAAAATTTATTTTATATCACCACAAAAAATCAAACTGCAGCGTCATTTTCCCGATGACAAACAAAAAAGTTGTATGGTCGCGAATAATACATTCGTATGGCGTCACATCAGCGGAATATTCCCTTGGCATAAATGTGTGAATTCTGTGGCACTAATGGAGAAGTAAACCTTCGCTCGAACACAAAAACAAATGAACGAACAGCTTTTTTTTTTTGATAAGATGTGTAATCGGAGACCCCTGGGGTGGTTGAAGAGTGTCAGGTCGGTCGCCAGACCAGATAGTAAAAGCTCAGGGGCTGAGGATAGAAAAGGCATATCTCCAAATTATTAAGTATAAATGTTGTCATGTAATAGTTAAAGACTTGATTACACCCAGGTTTATAAACCCATCATGATCATGAAGACACTGATCGGAAGGTAATATGCAATACATTTCAATGGCGTTTTCAGTTTTTGCTAAATAATTATAAATATAAGCAAAATTTCAATGTATCTGGACAAATCAAAATATTGATAATATTATTTTCATCACAGAAATAATATATGATATGATAAATAAATTTGAAAAAAGCGGTTATGTTAAATGTATTGTATACTTTCAGTAGGCAAAATTTCCGGCCCCTACCTCTTATAGACTTTGAGAAAAACTGCCTTTTAAAATAACATTGATATAGATAGGAGCGCAAATTTGTGACACGGCCTCTTAAACTGCGAGCCAATAGCAGAACCAGCAGAATTGTTCACAAGTATGAATTTTAGTCTATCACGAAATTAATCCGCGAATTTTTCCGGTCTCTATCTATACGTAAGGGCATGTAATTTTCGCAAAATAATCTGATCGCTGATTAGACTGCAAAAAGGTACATCCGTTTTAGCGATTGCTTCCTTGTGACTGGCGGCCGTCTGCAAGAGAAGACATTGCCCGGTTCAGGACGCGTTTGCTTCCGCACTGGATGGCTGTGATTGGTGTGCTGACAGAAGACATGCGCCAGAAGTAAACCTAGCCAACCACGACACAAGAACGATGCTACAAAATTTTAACACGCAGCTGGTCTGGAAATCTTTTCGCGAAAAATGCACGGCCCTATCTATACGCTATGTTCAGGGCCATGTATTTCCTGCGAAAATATTTCCATACCAGCTGTATGTTGAAGCTTCATAGCTAGAAACCAGAAAAATTCGCGAATTCATTTCGCGATAGGCTAAAATACAAATAGTTATTATACCTCAGTGCTGCCTCTGCTATTGGCTCACAACTCACCTGGATGACTCTGGGCCAATGAGAAACACCCAACCAAAGCTTCATAAGAATAACAGGCTGCTACGCTGGAACGTCTCGCAAGACAGCAGCCAATGAGTGGGTGGCATCTGACCGAGTGTACGTAGAACTGTGGAGTTCATCCTGGAGGTCATTGAACCCGCGAATTTTTCCTGTCCCTATTAATAGCATTGTTTTTGTTTCGTGATTGCCTGGGTACATGTCTGCTGTCGGTGAACCAATCACAGCCAACCAGTGCGGAGGCACAAGCGTTCTGAATGGCCCGTCCGAATAGGGGAATTTCCTTGTCTTGCAGACGACCGCCAATCACAAGGGGAACATTCTCTAGCGTGGGGGAAATGATCTATCATATTTATTCCCGGAAAAAAAAGTGCCCCTAAGCTATGTTAATATCTGGCAATAGTCGGTCACATTATTTGTAGGGACTGACGATATTCGAGAGGCCCGAGCTTCAGAATGGACTCCACAGTCATATGTGTACTCTGGCAAATGTTTCCCGTCTACTGCACATTGAATTGTGAAAAGTCGCAACTTTGAAGCCTATGAATCGATACTTCTTTGGTTGAGCAATTTTAATTGGCCCAGACCAGACACATCAACATAAAATGTGAGCCTGTTGCAGGATCAACATAAAGGTAAATTTAATTATAGCGAATCCCAAAGTAAATTTTTCCCTTATTTTTCTAATTATTGGTCTAGGTAAGAATAGAAACTAAAATCTTGTTGCTTTCTAGGAAGAAATTTGGTGACGTTGTATTTTTAATATTTTTCATAACTGTTTGAAATTTTATTTATTGGCGTAAATATGAATCTACAGTCTAAGAAACAACGTGAGTTTTATGATCATTCATACTTGTATAAATGTTTTCGAATAACAGTGCACGCTTGCTTAATCCGCGGTCACAATCGTTTAACAAGTGTCAAGTCTCTTTCCGGATTTTTCGAAAGTGGAAATAGTGGCGGATATTTCCCTGAGCCTTTGTTTTTTTTTTTCTGGGGATACTCCTGTTTCCCCCCACCCATTCAGCGTCGTCTTACCAACCATTGTTGTTTATAATGATTCCTATGTTGACTAGAAGTTTGGCTTGAATTCGTATGTTTTCTTGTACTTGCAATGGTTTTTGCATAAGTAGAGACCGGAAAAATTCGCGGATTCATTTCGTGATAGGCTAAAATTCAAACTTGTGAACAATAATGCTGGTTCTGCTATTGGCTCGCAGTTTAACTGGAGCTCTCTGGGCCAATGGCAGACTATTTACCAAGGAAGCGTCGAATCACAAGCCACCCAGTGGAGACGCCTCACAAGTCAGCACCCAATGAACACGCGTGTTTGCTTGAGAAATGCAGAGGATAATGGAAGCTATACTAGACGTCATTTAATCCGCGAATTTTTCAGGTCTCTACGTATAGAATCTCAAGGAAAAACAAACTTGGACATTTTCCCACGGGATGCAGGTTAGACTGAGGACAGGGTCTCTGGACAGCAGATGGCAACGGAAAGCCAAGGCGCTCTCCCCTTGCTGAGGCTGCCTGGACCACACGCCGTGCTCAGAGAAAGCGATGAGTCCTTGGGTCATTCTCGCCCGCTACAGGGAAGGGGGGGGGGGGGAGGGCAGTTGAGGAGCGAAAAAAATATATAAGACAAGTGAGTAACGGAGGTCTGGTGAGGGGGTGGCAACTGGCAAGAGCAGTGAGACTGTCTGTGCTGTTGGGGGGGGAGGGGGGGAAGACGCCCCCGGGGCAAGCAAATGAACGTTTGATGATATTCCAAAAACTCAATTTGCATATTTATTATATCTTCGCCGTTCAGCCGGGGCGAAGGCTGGGGCTCGCCGCGGCTACGGCACAGCAACACAAAGAGAGAAACAGAGAGAGAGAGAGAGAGAGAGAGAGAGAGAGAGAGGGAGGGAGGCAGACAGAAGTGGATGAGATGGACCTGGCGTCTAGCCTCTCTTCGCAGTGGCCGGAGATGGGGAAGAATAAAATAAAACAGAAGAAGAGATTCTTTTCGGCTGGGCCTACGGGCGCAGGTGTGTGCTGGCACCGTTACAGCTGTGATGCCTGCTCTCTCACAGGCAGACAACACATGTCAACTTAACATTGTTTTATTTTAAGGAATCACTATATATATAGACTAAAGGGGGTTGTCTGTAAAGTCGTTATACGGACGATAATTTTACGCGATATTGTCATAAGAAAACATTGCTGAGAAATAACATACTTTTTAATTTTCAAATACTATTTACAGTTTTTTGCAAATATTTAATTTAAATAATTTGTTTAAATATAATCACGAACAATTAGTTAAAAAGCCCGCCTTAACCTGTTTGATACTATAGAAGACTTTCTCGCACGGGTGGTTGGCCGGTTCTTGCACACGTTCGGCTCAGGCGGAACGTGACAATGAGTAATGCTTTTTTTTCGTGCGTGCAGCCGACGTTCATCGATTTATAAGACGTTATCGCGTCAAAAAACCGACGTCTAATTTAATGTCGAGAGTCAGACCCATCGACAATCAATTAGGCTTGATGTAAGCTTTTGGACATACGCCATTGCTAAGCACATTTCTGTAGAAGAAAACTAAAAAATACCCAAAAGACAAAAACACAAATTAAGCAAAAATATTGCTGTTGTCAACAGGATATAAACACCACATAATATTCCATAACAGGGATATGGTCAACAAACAAAGAGAAACAAACAAAATGACTAAGATAACGAGGAAAAAAAAACCACAAATGATGACAGCACAAAAATATTGAACCCAAAAAAATTCAGCACAACAGTTGAAACGAGACAAAAACACGACAAAACGAAAAGACGAAACAAACACAATAGTTTTCCAAAACAGAAGAGAATGAAAAAAAAAAAAAAACACAAATGATGACAGCACAAAAATATTGAACCCAAAAAAATTCAGCACAACAGTTGAAACGAGACAAAAACACGACAAAACGAAAAGACGAACAAACACAAAAGTTTTTCCAAAACAGAAATCAATTAGGCGACTCGTTTATTCAGAGAGCAGTGCCTCTTGGTCTGCTGTCATTGGACAGTCTGGATACGGAACGGTATTCCACGCACGATGATGGAGAAACAGAGCGGACGTTGCCGTAATCTACAATAAAAGGGTTTTCATACTGTTTTAGTCACTAATATTCTTATGTCTTACGGGGAAAAATTTTTTAATAATAAAACATATCACTGTGTATATCTGGAATAATATAACATTACCTTTTTTTAAAAAAAAGGTCCAGTAATTTTCCGGTTTACTTCCTGCGAAGAAATAAAACTCACACTGTATTTTGCAAACACACACACACGTGTAGAACATGCTGGAACATTTGTGTACAAAAGAACCCTGTGTGCTCTCGTACATTACAAAAGTAGTGATCGATCATTTTCGCATATTCCATGCAGCCAAAATGTTTCGAATGTTTTCTACGCCACGCATCCAGTGTTTTCGTAGAACTTCTAGAATATTCTCGTCAAGAATGACATTGCAAAGAGTTCATATTGGCCTGGTGAAGGTGGCAAGGTATTTGCTGTTGAAATCTTCCATGAAGATAACTTACCCATTTACTTCCCATAACCTAAGCATCAAACGAATTTGTTCACCCCATGAGCTAGGGATGGAATTTTGGCCATTATCAAACAAATTTCAAACTGAATATTTTGGCACTATTTTTAAGAATTACAACAATTCTGAACGGATTCAATGATGTTTATACTAACAGAGTAATGTAATTTTTGGTTCTGTGAAATCATTTTGGTCATTCTTTGCAAGAAGGGATGGTCGTAGGTATCAATAAATAGTTTAGACAAAGTTTTTCGGCAATATTTAAGAGGTTACAAAACTTTGAACAGAATGAAACGAATTTATTAAAAGAGATATGATTTTTTGTCTTTTAATCCAATTTTTTTTATCCATTGAGATAATAATTGCTGTTATCGACAAATCTATCAACAAACGTTTTTGGTACTACTATTAGGAGATATAATAACTTCAAACGGATGCACCTTTTTCATACTTGTGGATAGAGACAGAAAAAATTCGCGGATTCATTCGGCGATAGGCTAGAAGTCAAATACTTATATCTTTTAGATGATTTTTCTATTCGCTTACTGTTCATCTGGACGAATCTCAACCAATTATATACCCCCAACCAAATTAGTATCGAATCACAGACAAACCAGCTGAGACGACTTACAAGTCAGCAGCCAATGAACTGGTGTTTATTTGCCCGAATGTACAGGGGAATGTGCAGTCTATCCTGAAGGTCATTGAAACCGCGAATTTTTCCTGTCTCTACTTATGGAGTTAAAATATATGTTTTGTTTTTATCTTTAAAATACCATCCCCTTCTCTACCACTTTGGTTCTACTTTGATAATTAACGAACTTGACCGTGATTTTCCATCTCAATATTTTATATATCATTATGTAAATATTTTTTGCTATATTTGAGTAGCCATCGTGTCCATTAAAAAGTGATTTTGATTTGACGGTGGTTTTAGGATCTAGGAACCATGAAATAAAAAACTTGGTAGAAAATTTCCTAAAGTCTCATCATGGTCACAACTCCGATATGTAGTATTATCGAACCCTGCCTCAAACGAGAGGCGCGCTTTTACCGTGGTTTCTCTTCAATCCCCGATAGCTGCAAAGTAAACGAAGTCGCACTGATTAATGACGCGCCTACGTAACGTATTGTCATTGCATCATTGCCCAATACCTATCTAGGACGTGAAATTACTTTGCAGCGTGTTGTAAACACCAGGTTGTGTTTAACAATTTTTTTCGTATGCAAATTCAACAAATTTAAGCAAGTCAATCATCTTTAAAAATGTCTCGTATAACACAAACATTTTGATTTTCTCCAATGTACTTTACTATTTTTTTTATCGAGATTCTTACTCCATCAAAGCTAGTAGTATCATTAAGAACTATTTATCGTAGTTCTATTCATTAGTTTAACTCTTAAAGATAATTAAAAGAAGCCTTTCATTTTTTTGAAGTATTAGTTATTGTTACGAACGTTAGCAAGGTCACATCACACGCAGGTGCAGAGCTAGCTGGGCTGCATCACATGCTGCCGTAACTTGAGATGTGCTGTGCGCACCTGGGTCGCCACTTTATCTCCCTCCAGCCCTCAGCTCCCCGCGCGGCGCTGATAGCTAGACATCTGACACCTCGCAGCTTCGGAGTTACGCAAGCCTCCGACACGAGATTTCTGCCATCGGGACGGCTCGGAATGACGCAACTGGCCCCGGCTGCTCTCGTGAGTTCTGGAATTGCGCCGGGGCCTATATATATGCCCGAGGACGTCAGGGAAGGGAGTCAGTGGAGTTCAGAGAGAGAGAGAGAGAGTTCAGGCGGGAGCCTTCCCGCGGCGGAGCTTCCGGGGCGATAGTCCACGAGCGGTGCTGCGGCGAGAGTTGCGCCAGAGGTGCGGCCCAGCGAGGCGTGTGGATTGTGAGAAACGAGTGACTGGATGAAGCAACCTTTTTTAAGTACAATTGATTAATTGATATTTTTAGATTATTAGCTAGTAATGTAAATAGTGGCAATAAATAAAACTGTGTGTGATAAAAATCTTTAATTGGGCTATCCTTTACGAACCCGCAGTAAATCGTAACATTAAATATTATTTATATAAAATAATGCATGCGTACTCGCCATATGTTTCAGCGATTACACTTTCGGCGTCGAATGAGACGCTTTAGCGCTGTGGTCGCGTGGCCGTATCAAAAGGAGGTTCTTTATCCCTAAGCAGTGACGAATTTTTTTTTGTCCATTAATTCGCAGCGACGTGACAGCCATCTCTCCCCGGCGCGAATGGGGACCGGCCCTTCCTACGCTCCGATTTCACGCGGGTCTGATGCGGTAATCGTACGGGACGGGGGGAAAGAAGGGAAGGAAAAAAACCTCCGGCCTCTCCTAGATCCTCCGCGCGCTGGCGATACGGTGACCGTTAATAGAGCGGTTAAACACCGAGACACGCCATCTCCATAATCCACGCCCACAAATTGACAGCGTCGAGGGAGCCCGGCTCGAAAATGATTGTGGGGTAGAAGGGGGTGGGAGGGGGGGGGGCTACGCTCGCACAAAGAAAGCACACTCCCCCCTGTACCCCCTGGGGAGTTGACAAACCATCTCCCGAAGAGAAAGAGAGGAAAAAAACACACGTTTAATGGAGCGAGTGATAAAGAGAGTGAGGGGCCTAGTTCATCATCTCGCCACAACACCAGATGGCAACCCGGCGGGAAAATTCATTGATACTTGAGGGTAGGACAGGAGGAGGGGGAGGGCTGCTATGCTAATGCGGGTCTCGGGATTAGCCAACCCGCTCCGGGGATCGCACATCGGCGCAGAGCGACACGGCGAGGGGTTCAACCCCGGGCGGTGTCAAGCAAACATGCCCCTCGGGGGGCGACATCTCCGTGGACTCTCCGTGGACTCTCCGTGGACTCTCCGTGACTCCGTGGACTCTCCGTGGACTCTACATGGACTCTACATGACCTCTCCGTGGACCCTCCGTGTACTCTAAGTGGACACTCCGTGGACTCTAAGTGGACTCTCCGTGGACTCTAAGTGGACTCTCCGTGACTCTCCGTGGACTCTCCGTGACTCCGTGGACTCTTCGTGGACTCTACATGGACTCTACATGACCTCTCCGTGGACCCTCCGTGTACTCTAAGTGGACACTCCGTGGACTCTAAGTGGACTCTCCGTGGACTCTAAGTGGACTCTCCGTGACTCTACGTGGACTCTACGTGACTCTACGTGGACTCTACGTGGACTCTCCGTGGACCCTCCGTGGAATCTACATGGACTCTACATGACCTCTCCGTGGACCCTCCGTGTACTCTAAGTGGACACTCCGTGTACTCTATGTGGACTCTACGTGGACTCTACGTGGACTCTAAGTGGACTCTACGTTGACTCTATGTGGATTATATGTAGACTCTATGTGAACTCTAAGTGGACTCTACGTGGACTCTACGTTGTCTCTATGTGGACTCTAAGTGGACACTCCGTGGACTCTATGTGGACTCTACGTGGACTCTATGTGGACTCTACGTGGACTGTCCGTGGACCCTCCGTGTACTCTAAGTGGACACTCCGTGGACTCTATGTGGATTCTCCGTGACTCTCCGTGGACTCTCCGTGACTCTCCGTGGACCCTCCGTGGAATCTACATGAACTCTACATGACCTCTCCGTGGACCCTCCGTGTACTCTAAGTGGACACTCCGTGGACTCTATGTGGACTCTATGTGGACTCTCCGTGACTCTACGTGGACTCTACGTGACTCTACGTGGACCCTCCGTGGAATCTACATGGACTCTACATGACCTCTCCGTGGACCCTCCGTGTACTCTAAGTGGACACTCCGTGGACTCTATGTGGACTCTATGTGGACTCTACGTGGACTCTACGTTGACTCTATGTGGATTATCCGTGGACTGTCAGTGGACTCTACGTTGACTCTATGTGGATTATCCGTGGACTCTAAGTAGACTCTACGTGGACTCTAAGTGGACACTCCGTGGACTCTATGTGGACTCTATGTGGACTCTAAGTGGACTCTACGTTGACTCTATGTGGATTCTATGTAGACTCTATGTGGACTCTATGTGAACTCTAAGTGGACTCTACGTGGACTCTACGTTGTCTCTATGTGGACTCTAAGTGGACACTCCGTGGACTCTATGTGGACTCTACGTGGACTCTATGTGGACTCTACGTGGACTGTCCGTGGACTCTACGTAGACTCTACGTGGACTGTTCGTAGACTCTACATGGACTCTATATGGACTCTATGTGGACTCTACGTGGACTGTCCGTGGACTCTACGTAGACTCTACGTGGACTGTTCGTAGACTCTACATGGACTATATATGGACTCTACGTGGACTCTACGTGGACTCTACGTGGACTCTACGTGGACTCTACGTGGACTCTACGTGGACTCTACATGGACTCTATATGGACTCTACGTGGACTGTACGTTGACTCTACGTGGACTCTCCGCGGACTCGGTGAACTCTTTCAAATCACTTGCGTCTGACTGTAGAATGGTGAAAGATTTATTTCGCTATAGGCTAAAAATTTAAATATTTTGTAACTTTTGGATGACTCTACTTTTGCCCCACAGTTGAGACTTGAAAAAAATTCGCAGTTTCGTTTCCTTCACGAACAGACCACAGAGTGCTTGCTATGCATACTCGGGGAAATATCGCCAGTTCATTGACTGCTATCTTGTGAGTCGTCTCAGCTGGTGTGCCTGAGATTCGATACTTACCTACTACCTTGGTTGAGAATCGTCCATACGGACGATCGTTTGGCTTTAGGCTTCAAGTGGTTACTCCCAAGACACAATCTGCCAAGTGCCTCAGGGCATTGCGTCGCGACTTGGCGGTGTTTGGAGGGGCGCTACACCTTAGGCCACGAGGAGGCATGAGGTGGCCTTGGTGTATACTTCTCCGTGGACCGGGTGGAGTCTACCACGGACACCAGGTCTGCGCCAAGTCTAGACTAAGTGAATCACACGAGCTCTTTTTAATATTCGATTTGACTTCGCCAGGAGATTTGCTAATCTTTTATAATTTGAAGTTTTAGGTTGTGATTCAAAGCTACCGCGTCTGATGTGAATTTTCGCATTTCTTGCAAAGCTTTAAAACATTGCACGCCTGAGATTTGCCAATGAAAATATTTTTTTTTTCCTTTTTTTGTAATGTATCCTTCGGTTACTTATGAATGAATGCTCAATATTAATGTTGCACATGATTATTTTACAGGGCCCAATTGGTAGAGACCGGAAAAATTCGCGGATTCATTCGGCGATAGGCTAGAAGTCAAATACATATATCTTTTAGATGATTTTGCTATTGGCTTGCTGTTCATATATAACAATCTCAACCAATTGTAAACCCTCAACCAAAGAAGGATCGAATCACAGACAAACCAGCTGAGACGACTCACAAGTCAGCAGCCAATGAACAGGCGTTATTTGCCCAAGTGTACAGGGGAATGTGCAGTCTATCCTGAAGGCTATTGAAACCGCGAATTTTTCCGGTCCCTAGCAATTGGTTAATCACTGTGTTAATCCTGTATTTGATCAAATAAGTGTAATACAGCTTCGACGAGTAAATATTTGCAATTCTTTCGTAACTTGTGGCTGGACTGCATGTGTGGTAAACCGTATCCGTTCGACGACCAAGTTAAGAAGTGTGCATTCAAGACAGAGAATACTCCCATTTACAATTCCAACGACGTGAAGCAGTCTGTTAAACATGGTATCGAGAAACTCTATCGGGAAGAAAAAAAACTATGTAAGAAAACGATCTGGCTGGTCTCTGTTGTCGGTAAACCGTTTGGAGCTGAAAATTAATCAGTTAAAACCAATGCAGAACTAAATGTTTATTAGATTGATAACTTTATCAAGTATTCCTGTAGTAGTGTAGGGTTAATGTAAAATGTTTGTTTGTAATTTTGTAGTTTATTTCTCGAACGTGTCACTTTTGTGATATTTTTAATTAAATAAACATTTTGCATTAACCAAGAATCGAAGCAAGGACATGAATCATTCGATTCACTTAGTAAATTAATGAGTGATTGCTTTGGTGTTGTATAATTTTTTTCCCTAATTTCTAGGTTAATTGTTACGAAATTCCAAGACAGCGGTCAATATGTCATCATCGGCTTACTAGAGGCTAGTAGTAGAGGAATTTAAGCTGTCTTTTGGACTTTTCACCATATTTTTGAAATTAATATTTCTTTTTCATAAAATTATTTTTTGTATCGTTAAAGTATCGAACCAAGGGCAGTAATCGATCGAATCAGTCAGTATATTAATGAAAGGTTTTTTTTATGAATTTTGGAATTTTTCCCGTATTTATAGTAAAATAACTACGAATTTCCGAGATGGCGCCCAAATTTCAAGATGACAGAAATCACGGTAATAAATGATTACTGCATTCTCTTGGGTAAACATTTATCTAATATGGCGGTAGCGCACTCTAGCAGACGATATATTATTTAATTAACTATAACATTTTTCCCTTTTTCTAGCATAAAA